>NW_027526422.1:97865301-97935463 GCF_048455015.1 Haemaphysalis longicornis
AAGAAGCCTTACTTGGACGAGCTACTCTGCCTGGTGGTCGCCCTGTCTTTTTCATAATAAACACACTTGTTCATAATAAAGCTTCGTTCTCTCCCTCATTTTTTTTTCGGTGGCTTGGTGAAGGGCTGCCCATCGCACAAACAAGATCCTGTCCTAACAGAGCTACCAGGACGTGTGTCAGCATTCCGGCAGGATGATAAGACGCTTCAGTAGAACACGCTGTAGGGCAAATTGGTGCATATTTGGTAAAACTTGGAGCGCGGTTCAGCAAAGACGACAGAAAGGCGACAAAACAAGCACTTGAGTTTGTCGTCTTTCTGTCGTCCTTGTTGAATCACGCTTTAAGTTTTACCAAATGAGGCGCTTGACATTCCGTCCTGCTCATGCCTTGATTTATAAGTTTAACGTCATTATTTTCCTGTGAAAACATTCTTTACGAACATGAAGAAGACGAAGGAGGACAGCAAGGATACAGGGAGACGGCATGACCGTAACAGTCCGGAACGAAGTTGTATTTAAAAATTGATACAAGTCACGATAACCAGTGTGGTTGTTGAGATCAAGAGCAAGTTGCTTGCGAAATGCCCCTCACTTATGAGTTCAAAAAAAAGAAACGTAAGCAGCGGATATCACACAAAGAGAAGGCAAAAACTGGCAGTATACAGGTTGGTGTACTACTTGAAGTCTTCTAAAACCTGCAATATTTTCATCCTCATGAGCAGCTTTTTCTCTGCCTTCACCACCCTCATGTGACTGATCAATGACAACGCGAAGTGTTCGTCCTCGTCAGGTGGCTTGTGCTGTGCCATGCGGGTCAGCACGCTGTCCAGGTGACTGAGAACCTGATCCTCCTTTTTCAGCTGCTGCACAAGCTCCTCCTCATCTGTCCTCCGCCTCTTCTGCTGCTTGCCGTACGACACCGCATAACGCAGCGAAGAGTCCTCAGGCACTCTCCATGTCGAAGAAGCTTCCACCGGCTTCATGGATGCCAGCTCTGCTGACGGCGACTCGGCGTGTTGCGAGTCGTTGGACGGTGACGGAGCATCTGGAGCGCTCTCCACCGAGACCAGAGACATGGTGTCCAGGTCGCACTCGGTGTTCTCTATTATTATGTCCTCCGGGGCCTCTTCGGCTGGTCCTGCGGGGTCATGCTGGATGTGTTTCACCCTGCGAACAATGTGTTATACAGGAGTGCATGAAGACCTTAAACAGCACTATTGAATGGAGCTGCATTACGTTGAACTAAGGCTAAATGTGAAGAAGGTGTTTGACGTAGGCCGAAATCCCGCGTCACAGAATGAAGCGATTTTGTCAGAAGAAAAGTAATTCACATCGTTAGAACAAATATTATTAGCAAACACGTCTCTATCGCATTCGGTTGCGCAGCATCTAATGTGTACGGCTTTCCAAGACCAGCAAGACATTAGTTCTGCTATACGTCATTTATGCTTTCTTTTTATCGCGCTACTGCTTTCAGATGAACACATTCCAATCTGCCAAGCTATCCCTTCTTTCGGACTAATAAGGTTCCCTTGGCTCGCAACGGGCTCACTAAGGTATTGAGAAAGTTCCAATATGTTGACAAAGACAGCTATCGCAGTGCTTGAATTACCGCGAGCTTTAGTTCTGTAGACATAAGGAACTGCTGTAATTCTGTAGCCGTAAATACAAGGAGTGATTGTCTTCGCAAGCGTGCCTCAAAATTCTTAGTGAGCCAGTTGTACCTGCAGCCTTGGAGAACAATCTAAACAACTAGCCCCAGACGTTCTTTGCGTGATATAGAAGCGATAACAAACTAGAACACTTACAGCCGCACATCCATCGTTTCCTTCAGGAAGAGCAGTTGCGGGAAGTAAGCCCACGTTATTTCACCCAACTCTTCCGCTGCCTGGCCGTTCTGTTGACAATGCTGCCGGGCCACCAAGACACGCCGAAACTTGTCCCGCAGCGACTTCCATCGCTTTTGCACGATTCCTTCTGCACGGAGAAGAAAAAGCACCGGTGAATATTCGACAACACGTAATACGTTTCGTTAAAAGGCCGTGCGGGCATCATGACTATTCTTTCTTATTGGAGAGTTTCGAATGCGATAGCATTTTGGAATACCCTGCAGCTCCGTAGCTGTCTGCCGCACGGATCTACAAACTCGACCCACCTTCCAACTTCATATGAAATCTTAAAATGGAGCTGGTACAAAAGCTGGATAGATTCTATGGAAATATCAGTGATAGGAGTAACAACTGAAAATAGGGAACAAACATATTGGATTAGGGAGCACAGTCGGGTGGAGGGCGTCCTAGCTCTAATTAGGTAAACCTACAACTTGGGGACCACTGGGAAACAGAATGACTACCCAGGAGACTAGACTACAAGGGGGAGGGAGAAAGGGACAGGCGGATGGACGGACAGACAAGACGTCACGTCGCTAGTGTGCATTTGGGATGTAGGCTGCTTCCTCATTTCACACAGCCGTGTGCCGTCTTGGCTCTAACGGTCTGCTCGACCAGCTGAAGTCAATCTTGAGTCCTCATATTGTTTTCCTCGATAAATGAGTCGGCTCTTGCATCCATTTTTGTCTATTTTTGTTGTGTCGTGATGAAATTGCATCCGGCAGAATAAAGTAGCGCCTTTTTAAATCAGTATTCCCAGATATCAAGTATTCAAGCCACAGCGGCCATTTATCACGAATGTGAGCAGGGCGCTTGTTGAATTAAGCCAATAGATCACCATTAGTCCAACAGTTCTATGAGACACTTGAACGGCTATGTTCAACTGCTGGGCCCTTTGTGCCATCACAAACAACACCTTTGGTTTTCCTACCGTATATACAGGTCGCGCACGTCTTCATTTAAAATTATTTTTCTTTTTTATACAAATTAATGGCTCCCATATTTACGACGTTGTAGGCCTAAGACGTTGTTTCGCCTGCCCATTTATAGCGCCTATAACACGCTTTTTAATGCCTAAAAATCCGACCTCTAGTAATGAGTACCTATGTCAGTGCCTCCGCGTGCATCAGCGTGGGATCGTTTTGGCGCTTGCCTCAGTCCACCTACGCGCGATCTGGACTTCAAGGTGAACGTAACCTGCAAGCTATCATGGCCGAAGTACGACGCAATGGTAAAAATGAAGAATGGGACAAAAAAAAAAAAAACAAGCTTCAAGGTGCGCACTCCCGCGTTCCAATACATAGTGCTCAAAAACGTAGGCACTGACGTCATCGGTAACACTAACTAAACACCCATGTGCGCAGACACCACTGCTCCTCCAGCAGCAAGTCCGAAACTCAGTGGAAAGTGTTCGTAGGCGTACCTGCGTTTGGAATGCGCGGCAACAAGGCAGCCGCCACTTGAGCCCACAACTTGTGCTTTTTGAAGCGGTTCTTATGGTCCCGATGTGTGCCCTGCCACAACGCCGGACGAGCTTCGACCGCAGAGATCAGGGTCTCGTTGTACAGGTAGTAAGTAGGTGCCCCGCTCATGGTCTTGCTGAACGGCGCCTCGGAGATCTCCACTCGGCAAAGAAACGAAGGGAGTCGTCCGCGAGGTCTTGACCCGGTCGACCGCCGACAGATCAACCTGGAAAGACGAAATTTTGGCAGTTGGCAGGCGTAACAAGAAAACACGGCTAACGCACTGGTCTAGAGTTCAAGACCGATGAAGTTGAATCGTGCGAAATGCTTGAAGCACGCGTCGGTCCGGGAAAAAATGGGAGATCCTTATTAGCACCCTCCTGAAAACCTTAATTAACCGTTAAAAGAGCGGAAACTCGTGTTTTGTTTGAGTAAGGATCAAACTCTAGGGCGGACGCGCACACACACACAGACACACACACACACACACACACACACACAGACACACACACACACACACACACACACACACACACACACGCACACACACACATATATATATATATATACATATAATTATATAAGATTATTAATAGGGTGGACAAACGTGCACAACAACGGTGACTGCTTACCTATCGGGTAGTGCCTAAGTCTTCATAAGTGGAAACCGCGATTTGTATCTTGCTCTTATGAAGGCCAGTTCACTAACCCATGTTATGGACTCTTTGCGACTTTTCTGCGTTTCTAGCTAACACACACACACACACACACACACACACACACACACACACACACACACACACACACACACACACACACACACACACACACACACACACACACACACACACACGCACACGCACACGCACACACACACGCACACGCACACGCACGCACGCACGCACACTCCTCCCAAACTGTGAACGCTGTAAAGTACCGCAGGACCAAACCCACATGCTGTGGGTCTGCCCAAACACCAAGCCAATTAGGGCACACCACACTAGAGTGTGGCTGACTACTGCAACCAAGTTGGAGCAGCAGAGGAGCTTGGCGGACTTCATCTTGAAAGCCACCAGAAGCTGCCTGGAACGAGGCGGCTCTTAGCCTTCCCCCCACCCCCGTTTCCCCCGCTTTTTTGAATGAAATTAAAGTATTCTCTCTCTCTTTCACTGCGAGCGGTAATGCATGGCTCATCGTTCGCCCTTCATATTAAACGAGAAGTGCAGATGAGGTGGGGCCACACTCGTTTGAGGGGAGGTGGATCCCATTTACAACGCTCCGATGTTGTAAGCAAGGAGCTTGACGAAGCCACCCTCACAAAGGAGCTCGGTATCGTAATTCTGCTTCTCGTTGCTGAGAAGGATGGCGTACTGCCGGCTGTTATTCCCGCGTTCACGGTATTGGCGTGCAACTGGATGAAACGCCAGTTCTAGGTAATGAGCAAGCAGTGTGTTCAAATAAAGCTGGGTAATTTATTTATGACATCTGAACTTCACATTTTCTGTTCGTGCAGTTAGTTTGTCACCCACCTACGTCCTACCAAATTTTTTGGCCAATCCTCACGAAAAGGTATCAGCCGTATCATTTTGGGGCCACCAGAGTGGGTTTTCCGGTGACTTGTTGATGAATACAAAAAAGACGTCTGCGTGAACGTCATTAATTTTCTATTCCAAAGACCATTTTAACTAATCAGACAGACCTCAAGGCATGCCCTATCACCCTCAGGGGCTACGCTACATTATTAATAAATGAGAATAAGAATAAGAATAAGAAGAAGAAGAAGAAGAAGAAGAAGAAGAAGAAGAAGAAGAAGAAGAAAAAGAAGAAGAAGAAGAAGAAGAAGAAGAAGAAGAAGAAGAAGAAGAAGAAGAAGAAGAAAAAGAAGAAGAAAAAGAAGAAGAAGAAGATGATGATTAAAAAGGAGCAAGAGGTGGAGGAGGAAGAGGAGGCAGCCCGAAAACTGCTTTTGAAGGACCCTATTGAGTGTTTGGGGTTGATTCCATCTGTTCAACTTATATAATGCATTGGGCAAACAAATTTGGGTATGCGAAACGGGATATATGTAATTGTATTCAAGCTGTCTTTTCTACTTCAGGTCGCTTGAATTGCTGAATGGTACTAGTAATGGGGAATTGGGGTTTTAATCATAACGAACTTTCATTTTACGGCCTTTTTTTGTAAAAAAATGAGTATTTTGAGGTCCTCACAAATTTCAATAAGTGATTTAGCCCTGGCTATCCCCCCTTCTGGTTACGTTAAAAACGCTTGAGGACACCATCATCATCATCATCAAGAAAAAGCAGCTCGTGCCGGTTTTGTCTCCGCCATTTTCTGCGTGCCTTGCCCTCGTCCGATTCGACGCACTAGACCTCGTAGTCCGATGATGGAGGGTGATGGCATCCGCGACAGCGCCAACCGTTCGTCGCTACAATCTTCCAAGAGCTGTACGCATCTGGTGCTCTCGAGTCAGTTCTCGGGGGCAGACATTTGGTCGATGCCCAACGCATCGATGAGCTCGGTGAGCCTGGAAAGCAGAGCGGGGATAGCACTGGCCTCGGATCTCGATGCCACCGGCGGGCCCACCCGGTCCGGCGGTGTGGAAAAAGGGTCGCTGATGGCGCGTCCAAAAAGCTTCAGCAACGCGGGCAGCTCTACCGTTTCGGGGGATACCCCGTTTGGTACAACGGAAGGAGGAGGATTTTCTATGGTTTATACCCCTGAGATAAGCTCCAAAAGGGGACCGCGTGACAGCTTCTTCTCGGAGGCACCCATCAATCAGCTCCTGTTCCCTGCGTACGAAGAAAAGGCGCACCGGATCATGGACGACACGTTCGCCCCGGTGGAGCTGAAGGCGGCGGGAATGCAGGGACGTGGAGAGATCGTTGGGGATCTGAGTTGCGAGGGCGGGCTCGTGTACACCAGCTACCCGGCGTTCAAGAACAGCAGCTTGGTGTTGGCCCTGGATAGCCCCGTCCCTGCTACGGACCAGAAGAAAAAGACGCTCTCCAGCTTCGACGAGGCCACGCCTGATGACCTGAGGCTGACCATCACGCCTGTCCACGGTCGCATCGTGGGTGATCTGCAAAGCGTGCGCAGACAGCTGTACAGCGAAGACCTGGAGGCGAAAACAAGCGGGTCGGCCGATCCGTGCAGCCCGGTCCTGACACACCTTGACTTTGACACCGAGCTCATCCCTAATGGGCTGATGGAGGTCTGCCTGTACGCCGGTGCTGGGTCGCATCGTGGGGTATCCTGGCTGAAAGTGCGGTCGCAGCAACAGCCACCCAAAGGATTGCAGCCGATGCGATCAGTCAGACGACATCCGCGTAACATTAAACGACATTCGTGCTTTGACCGTGAGTTAATTTTTTGTCGGGAGCATGCAACCTGGCTGGGTAAGAATCGAACCCATAACCACGGAGCAAGAATAGTTCTTTCTCCGTGCCCATAACTTCCGTAATTCGAGGCGGGCACACATCCCCGACGGCACTATAGTTTTTTCTTTCATGGTATAGTTGGTACACGTATGTGACACGATAATGATATACTAAAAGCTTTTTGTAAGTCAGAGTGCTTAGAAGATGAAGGGAAATAGGAAAGCTGGAAGCTGGAATCACGCGAACCAATTGAACATTGATAGTCTTCGTAAAGCGGAAGGGGGACATGAGCAGCAAGCAGTGCATTAGATGATCCCGCTCCTCATTCCGTTCCTGAGAAGCGGGGTAATTTATAATATCTGAAGTTCACATTTCCTGTTCATGTCCTTAGTTGAGCACGCATCCTCCCTGTACACCCCCCCCCCCTTTTTGGCCAATCCTCCTTAAAAGGTATGAGCAGTATCATGTCGGGGCGACTACAATGGGTTTCTTCGTGCCTCGTTGACTCGCATAAAAAAAGGCGGCTGCGTGAACCAGAATTACTGGATATATATTGAGTAACTCTGGCGTGAACGTCATTAGTTTCCAATTCTAAAGACCATTTTAACTAATTAGACAAACGTCAAGCCATGACCAATAACACTCCGTGGTTACGTGCTATGGTATTATTAAAGGGAGAAGAAGAAGAAGAATAAGAAGAAGAAGAATAAGAAGAATAAGAAGAAGAAGAAGAGGAAAGAAGAAAGGAGGAGGAGTTGGAGGGGGGCGCTAGAGAACTGCTTTTGAAAACCCCTTTGAGCGTTTGGGGTTTACTAACTGTTCCTCTTATATCATCTATAGGGGCAACATATTTGGGGTAGGCAAAAAGAGATATTTATGCATAATTGCATTCCAGCTTTTCTTTCTGCCTGCGGTCGATTGAATTGATGAAGAGTGCTAATTAATGAGGAATAAAAGTTTTAATCAACGATATTTCATTTTATGTCCTCTGACTTTACAGAAACTAACTAGTTTTTTGAGGTCCTCCCGAATTTCAATAAGTGCACTGAATTAGCGTCTCGACTGGGGCCAGTTGGTTCATTCTGATCTTAAACAATAGCGCAAAAGACAAGGACTAGGAAAGAAGCACAGACAAGCGCTGACAAACAACTGAGCGTAATTTATTGCTGCTCGCTTATAAATACGCTTGTCACACATAAAAATACACAAAAAACAGAAGATTTACACAACCATGAGAAAACGTAATCACGTCTTGTCATATCTGCAACCACACGTTTACCCACTAAGGTAATTTATCTCTTTTTGTGTTAAAGCCACCGACGGCTTGCTGACGCATTTTTCTTTCTTCACCGCAATCTCGAACGCTTCATGTATCTCCCTCGTGTCTGTGTCTCTGTACCGCTTCAAAATGGCGCAGTCATCCAGAAAGGGCACACAGCCGCATGATGTGCAATGAAGAGCGAGGTTGCTTCCCGTGCGTGTTTTCATCGAGTTGGCGTGTTTACGCAGCCGGTCATTCGGGAAGTTGTTTGTCAGCGCTTGTCTGTGCTTCTTTCTTAGTCCTTGTCTTTTGCGCTGTTGTTTAAGTTCAATAAGTGATATAGCGCTGGTCAATACGACTTTGTGTGTACGTAACAAAATCTTTGAGGCCGTCATAATCATTGTCAAGAAGCAGTACGTGCCGGTTTTCTCTCCGCCATTTCCTGCAGGATTGCCTTATCCGATTCGATGCGGTAGTCTTCGTAGCCCCATGATCGAGGGTGTTGGAATTTGAGACAGCGCCAACCGTTCGTCGCTGGAATCTTCCAAGAACTCTACGCATCTGGCGCTCTCGAGTGAGTTCTCGGCGGCGATGCCCAACGCATTGATGAGATCGCTAAGCCTGGAAAGTGGAGCGGGGAATGATCTCGTCGCAGATCTCGATGTAACAGGCGGGCCCAACCGGTCTGGCAGAGTGGGAACGGGGTCGCCGATGGTGCCTCCAGAAAGCTTCAGCAACGCACGCACCTTTGTCGTTTCGGAGGACGCCCCGTCTCGCAGCACTGAAGGCGGAGATTGTGCCGTGCTCTCCGTCCCAGAGAAAAGCTCGAAGAGTGGATCGGGTGACTGCTTCTTCCCAGAGCCACCCATACATCATGTCGGGTCTCCTGGGTACGATGAAAAGCCGCACCGCGGCATGGGCGACGAGTTCACCCCGGTGGAGCTGAGTGCGACGGGCACGCCGGAACGTGGCGATATCGTTGGTTTTCTGAGTGGCGAGGGCGGGCTCGTGCACACCAACGACCGGGCGTTCAAGAACAGGAGCTTGTCGTTGGCCCTTGCTAGCCCCATCATGGTTACCGACCCCAAAGAAAAGACTCTCTCGAGCTTCGACGTTGCCATGCCTGATGATCCCAGGCTGACCAGCACTCCTGTCCGCGGTCGCATCATGGGCGATCTGGGAAGCGGCCGTGGATAGCTGTTCAGCAAGGACCTGGAGGCGAAAACAAGCGGGTCGGCCAATCTGTGATCCCGGTCCTGACGCACCTTCTCTTTGACATCGAGTTCGGATCCCTGGTAGGCAGATAGACTACTGCCTGTACGCCGGTGCGGTGTCGCATCTTGGGGTCGTATCGTGCTGCGGGGCTGGGAGCGCGGCCGCAGCAACGGCCAGCCGAAGGATTGCAGCCGATGCGATCAGTCCAAGCTAACCCGTGCAACAAAGAATAAACGAAATTCGTGGTTTGTCGGCGAGTTGATTTTTTGGCGGGAGCATGCAACCTACACTGGGTAAGAATCAAACCCAGCACCTCCGGAATCCGAGGCGGGCACGCATCCCAACACCACTATTGTTTTATTCTTTTTTCATGGTATAGTTAGTACGCATATGTTGGATGATAATTATATAATAAAACCTTTTTACAAGTTACAGTGCTTAGAACACAAAGCGAGATAGAAAAGCTGGAATCACGCAAACCAATTAAACACTGAGACTCGTAGTAAAGTGTAAGGCGGCAATGATGAGCATCGCAACAGATGAGGATACGAATGAAGTTTAGAATCATTTCAGCCACAGCAACGTTCCAGCTCAGTCATCATTTAGCTATAGTAAGACCTGTAAGATACCATAAGTTGAATGCGTCTTTCGAAGATGTGCATCTTTTTTAGATTCAAAGCATCTCTTGCTCGGGGCTATGTCCGGCGTCTGTCCGTTGTCCGCACCTCTCCCCTTACACTATGAAAAAAGAAATAGCGGCGCCCGGTTTGGAGGTACGTGGTGCTCTTCCCACTACGCTACAAAACCGAGACAGAAGCAACTGCTACGAACGCGCCTTATGTCCTTGACTCATTCACACTACGTCAAGAAGCTACTGATACAACAAAGGCACGCGGAGCTGAACGTCAACGAAAACGACGAACTGAAAACTTTAGAGGAGGATGTTGAATATCCCGTGGGAAAGCTGTGGCGGGAAGCGCCACGCGCCTTGCAGCTCAACCAGAGAAGAGGACGAAGAGGGCGGGCAGCGGTGTAGGAGCGTGAGCACGCAATAAAGAAAGGCGAGAACCAGGAGGTGTTCGATCAGGTAACGCCGGTGTCGGTCTCCCTTGTTGTTGCGCCGTCCACAGCCCCACTGCGCATGCGCGTCTCTCCTCTCCTCCAGCTGTATAAAAGCAGGTGCGCGCGCTGCGCGGAGTTCAGTCTGCTCCGAGACACCGCCTGCGCCGCTTCTGCTCCGGTGTGGAACCTACACGGAACCACCATTCTTTGCATCACCACATAGTTCCCTTCGGGGAGATCGTGTAATTTTTATAATCCAGGTAGGGCCACCAGAAAAAAAGTGCGTAAGACACGTCATCGCACGAAGCTACAAGGTGCCACAGACTATTGGATGTCAAGTCAAAGTACTTCTGCAGCGTCCAGTGACGGTTATCCCAGAATAGTATATCTTCTTTGAAGTTAATAAAATTGTTTATTTCTTTCCGCAACACAACAAACCGTCAATTCCCTGAAGACACAAAAGTATTATATTATGCCGTCACATCTTTATGGGAGGAGTTTCAACATGCAGCCTCAAAAATAAAGCGTAGGTACACGGACATAGAGGCATTTTACAAACTCCTAGAGGAAGAGCATGTCCGGATAGACAATTTTCGAGAGAGATTATTCAGAAAATGCAGGAAAGGGAACTGATATTCAATCCCTGTATAGCGTTTTCCGTGATGCTGCGGAAAAAAAGTCTGCCATGGGGAAAAGCGAGCCGACAAAAACTTGATAGAATTGCATACCTAGTGCATGAATTCCCACAAACATGGCCGTGAAGATAAGTGGTAAGAAGATATAAAAATCATGCACCCCTTCGTCAACGATGACAATGGTTGAACGCGAAGCTTTTTCGTGATGGATTATTTGGTTGGCCAATCCCACACTGCTAGTATATGCTAGTCAGGAGGTATGCGCCAAAGGATTCGAAGGAACCAACGAGGAACTCATTAAAGCCCTAAAACACAGATTTGAACTGTACGCGAAAATTGCCCCCTCTACAAGAGAATACCGAGTTTCCCAAAATGCAAAGCTAGACAGTGACATCGCAAAAGAGGAAGTATATCAAGCCATCCTTGCCAGCAAACGGAAGAGTGCGCCAGGAGAAGATGGAATTAAGAATAACATACTCAGAAACCTAAATGACTCACAACTGGAAGCATTTGCTGCATACATAAATGAAAAGCTATGGAAGCCGAACCGATTACCTATGCAATGGAAACACTCGACAATTACGACAATACCCAAACCAGGGAAGACACCGTGTATTGAAAATCTATGACCGATATCACTGACCTCATGCGCAGGAAAGGTGTACGAAAGAATCATCACGACAAGGCTTCAAAAGCACTTGGAGGAAAACAACATGTTTCCACACTATATGATTAGTTTCCGCAGTGGACTATCCACCCAAGATGCCTTTATACAGCCCACACACGACATCCTCAATCGAAATGACGACTACTATCAAATTGTATTAGCCCTGGATCTGAAAGGGGCATTTGACTACGTGTCGCATGAGGCAATACTGAAAGCAGCTGAAAAGGCAGGATGCGGCAAGAAAGTTTATGATTACATTAGAAACTTTCTGTCAAACAGAACAGCCACAATTGGCATTGGAAACACTAGATCTGAACCTTTCGAAATGCCTAACTGGGGAACTCCACAAAGGGCCATCATCTCCCTAGTGCTGTTCAACCTGACAATGATTGAAATAGCCAAGAAATTGGAAGAGAAAGAACACATCGGCAAATCAATCTACGCAGATGACATCACCATCTAGACCAAAAGTGGAACCCTCTCAGAAAAACTACTGGTCCTACAAGAAACAATCAACGAGCTACAAGAGCCGATATGAAGAAATGGCCTAAAATGTGCCCCGGAAAAAAACTGAACTCAGAATAACACCCTCCAAAGAGGAAATTCCCCCTGGAAGCATAGTAATTGACAACCAAAACATTCTCTTCAAGCCGGCGATAAGAATATTAGGCATGCACATACAAAACGACAACAAGGCCACCACCACCTTGGACGAGCTAAAGAAAACAACACAACAATTGGCTAGAGTCATCCGAAGAATCACAAGAACAAAAAAAAAAAGGCACCAGAGAAGAAGACACTCTCAAGCTGGTTCAAGCATTATTCATGAGTAGAATTACAGTTTACCGTACCACCACATCGACGCAAATACACATGAGAAAGACGACGAACTTATCAGAACTGGCAGCTCTCGGCGTTACCATGTACACCTCAAATGAGAAATTCGACAAGTTGGGAGTGTGCAACACCTTTCGGGATGTCACAGAGACTCTCCTGGAAGCACAGAAAAAACAACTACTGAAAACCAAGACTGGAAGAGAAATACTGAGAAGAGCCGGGTACTCAGTTCACTCAGAGTACATACAAAGAACGACAGAACTTTCTCCTCAACAAAGAGCAAGCCTCAAAATTTCACCTATTCCCCAGAAAATAAATCCTACATACAACAAAGGAAGAAGGCTAGCAAGAGCAAGATACAATAGGAAGACCTACGGCAAAGACCCGGACGCAGTCTACACCGACCCGGCAACTAACAGCCGTGGCAAAGCCTCAGCGGTGGTAGTCAACTGCGACGGGAAAACTCTAGACTTCCTAATGAGCAACAAACAGAACGTACAAGAAGCCGAAACTACCGCCATCCTAATGGCCATAATGTGGGGCGAGGACAAAAAGAAAAATCTCACCATAATTACTGACTCCACGAGAGCAATTAGAAACCTAATTTGCGGAATAATTCCCAAAACAGCAAAGAATATAGTGCCTCTGACACCGAAAAGAAAACACAAAATAATATGGACCCCGGCCCATCAGAGACTGGAAGGAAACGAAAAAGCGAACTCCCTCGCGAGGCAAATCATGGACCGCGGGGAGTCTGAGCATTCATACGCCCTTCCTCCATACAGTGCGGCTACCGACCGACTCCGGTTATGCCGACTAACCAGAAAAACAATGCCGACACCTCATCTTCTACTAGACGCAGAGGAGGCCAATAATCCTAGGAAGATCCTGACCAATGCCTACCCACATAAGTCCAGATTAGCACTTATGTTTCCGCATAAATTCAACGAGGAATGCCATAAATGCCATCAGAAGGCAGACCTCTTCCACACTATATGAGTGACCCTACGGCAACAGAACAACTACAGTACATCAATTGAGTCCTGGGAAGCGGCACTGTCCACTTCGGACCTCTCCAGTCAGCGAGAACTGCTGGAAAGAGCCAAGCTAGGGGTTTTCGCCACTGGAGTCCTGGAAAAAGGATTCCACCCTTAACTCCACCCCCTCCCCTTCTACCTTTGTTGTGAATAAAGTTTACTACTGCTACTACTACTACTACTACTACTACTACTACTACTGCGCCACTTTTCTAGAATACCCACAGCATCTCTCGGGTGTGCTGTCCGTTGGCCTAATGTATGGTTTTGGCGTGTACTGCGCGAATCTGTACCTGCTGCTTGGCATTCAGCGAGGAATTTTTAAAGCGAAGCTTTCCGCCTCTCACTGATGATCTGTATACGCGAAAACGCACTGCAGAAAAGCCACGTTTTCCTTCCGATCACGATGATCGTGGGTGAACTGTAGCAAAATTAGTATTCTCCCCGGCGAAGCTCGGCAACAACTCCGTTAGGCCCCCTCCGCTAAAGGTTGCTGTGCAGCAGAGGGAGTAGGTGGGGCATGTGTGCGACGGCGCAACTTTTATAGGCCCAACTTCATGTTCTGACGTGAACGTCGGCAGCCGCTACTCACGGCTTGACGTACGATGAGAATGGCGTTGCCATGTATGCTGTAAGGCTATTGGCGGCAGGAAGTTTGGTGTAACGTCACCTTTGGAAGTGTAACACCTTGAAACGGCACCAACTCGAAAAAGGACGCTCGTACGTCAAGCAATAGGTGTCCATTCACGCCGTAGAACCCAAACCCTAACGTTAGGCTTACTGAGTGCACATCTAAGAGTTGCTGAAGCTATTACAAACAACTTTTTTTAATTGCGATAGTATGCCCTTTGGCATAAAATCCTAAAGGTACAAGTTGGCACCCGTTTCCCGGAGGAAGTCCAGATGACAGCGATGGTGGGGCCCTCCACAGCCATCGCTGAAGATCGGGGGGTCTCCCAGGATGCAGGCCTGTGCCGCGAACGTGTCGGGATCTCGCTGCACTCAGGGAAGGGCACGTCCATAGCAGGTGGTTGGTGTAGGCGTCTTCGGCGGGAGCCGTACAGAAGGGCAGTGGTTGGTAAATGGGGCATTGTATCGCGGTAGCCACGCCCGGGTTACTGCAGGAGAAAGGGCCACCCCAACTCGAAGTCTACGCAGCAGGACCTCCTCCCATAGAGCGAGCCCACTGGGAAGGTCTGTTCCACACGGTGGGATTAGAGCACATGTGGCGCGACGCAGATCTTCCATTAGTTGGACAAATTGGTCATGTGGGTCAGTTGTCAGCAAGGGCAGCGGTCGTGGAAGCGACGTAAGGTGACAGGAACTATCTGCCGCAATATGAGCGGTGATAGTATTACGCCGATCCACGACAGTCGGAGAGGGCAGGGGGACGTGTCCAGTAGGTTATGAATGCCTCTTGAGAGAGACGAGTTGGAGGCTACACGTCGCAAATCCCGTATGGCCGCCGTTGAGTCAGTGTAAAGTTTTACAGTAAAACTTCCAGGGGCTTGAAGAAGTGCCGGTAGTAGCGCTTGCAGTCCGTCCCGGATGGCTGTAAGCTCCGCCAGCATAGAAGGCCAGGTGCGGAGTATTTAATAAGCGCAGTTTTGGTTCGCTTCTGAACGAGAGAGACGTCCTTCTGAACGAGAGGGCCCCAGCGTCCACAAATGCCGCTTCAACCTGGGGCTGGTTCACAGCCGCTAGTAATGGTGCGCCCGCGGATTGCGCGTCTGCGTTTCCGGTAGGCCTAGTGTGGAGTCGAATGAGTGGCAGGTTGCCAATCACTAGATGGTACAGCGAGGTTGGCCTAGTTACAGGGTGAGCTGGTAAGGTGGGTAGAGAACGGCCCATGTAGATCGCCAATGCCGCTGCCTCCGCAACAAAATAAAGTTTGCGCTGGCGGGCGGAGCGGCGCTGATGTACAAGCTCATCCAGGGTGTTAAGTTGAGCTTCTGCTTGAAGAGATGGTATAGGTGTTATTTGAGGAAGGCAGGTGATCGCCCGCATTGTAGCTCTATTAATTGCTTCAAGGCGGGCCCACTCCGCATGGGTCATATGCTGGAATTGAGCCTGATAGACAAGTCGAGGCTGAAGTATTGACCTTACCAAGAATCGGGCCATTTTGATGCAGGAGACTTCAGGCGTTTGTGAAATGCTTCGGATAATGTGTACAATTTGACCTGCTTGTTGGGGGGCAGATCGAAGCCTCAAGGCAGCTGACCCTGACGATAAAATCTCCAATCCCAGCACGCGAAGAGAGGTGGCAGTGCGCACAAGCTGGCCGGAGAGTCGTAGCGCGATCTTAGACATCTCCAGTCTACGACGGCCCCAAGCATTGGCCACGGACAGAATGGCTGTCATTTCGACTGAAAGCGAGAGACCAGCGTATTCACACCACTTCTGTGTGTCAATTAAAGCTTGTTGCAGGCTCGCGGCTCGCCGAGACAGGTCTGGGTGGACAGCCCACACTTGCTACTATCTGGTTGTTCCAGCAGGTCGTGGATAATTAAGAGGCACGTGTGACACGTAATATCTACATGCCAACAAAGTGACGAAAATCGCCAGACGCGAAACGTTTCTAATCGGCTGCATCTCGGGTGTCATGCCGGATCTCGGCAATGGGGGGAGCCGGATGCGGCGACCGTGGGCTCGAGCGTCGGCATCCGGCACACAGTTTCCACTTCAATTACGCGCCGGAACACACGCGTGCCTTGTCATCTGTATCCTGTCCGCCAGTCCGTCTGCTGTGGACGCACGTGGGTGTGTTTGAGGGAGAGAAAAGGATATATATAGCTGGATGGATAGGTAGGGACATGAAAAAAAGACAGATAGATAATTGTGTGGGACTAGGGTGCTACGTTTTGTCTGGTTCCGGCCGCTGTGGCAGCTTCGGTAACTCATGACTCAACGAATGATTTTTTTTTGTGCCGTGCTAACCGCACACAGCGTATAGCGCAATTCAGTTGTTCGCGTGAGCATCGAAACAGCTTCACTGGAGCGTCCTGTCGCTGCAGCTGGCACGATCTACGCGCGCGTGCGGCGGACAAGCATTTATTTTACTCAAAGGCGCCCGCGCGTGCGGAGGTTCAATCCAGTGCACGCGAGCGGGAGGAACCTTGGAGAACAAGGTGCTGAAATTAGGAGCATGTAGGCCTTGTTGCTGGGGTTCTTTTTTTGCAGTAGAGAGTCTTTCGTTTGGGCCAGTAGAGGGTCGCTGACTGAGTTTTGCTTTGGATTTATTCAGGCTTTGTTCTTTGTTGTTGCACAAACCGTTCAGTCCCATTAATCTCCTCGCATACCTTGCCATGTTCTAGGCACGACCGTTACTAAATTTGCATCTGTTCGGATTTTCCTGAAAAGAAACCTCTTAGTGCTACAAACTTCGATATTTTCGCGTTTCTTAATGAGTTCCTTCGGTTATACAGTTTCCCAGTCTGTAGGTTCTCTCCCTGGTACTGTTGCCCTGATTCCGAGGTGTTTGCAGTTAGGTTGACATTTAGTAAACCTGTTATTTTCACCTTCGCCGGCTAAAAGGTGTAATGTCTTCTGTAGGAAAACCTTACCTTATCTTTCGCGACTTCAACCTGCGTTTCTTTTGCATAATTTAAGCCTTCCTCTCCTCAAAAATCACACTTGTTTTGCTTGTCAGCATAAATGATCACTGCTATCGAACTTGCCTAACAGCAAAACATTCTTTATAATACTGAATAACGCAGTTCACTTCAATCTTGAAATATGTCTAATTTTTTTTGTTTCTTCATTTCGTCGTTTTCGTTACCTGGTACTTTTTCAGTGAACTCATTTTCGACAGTTAAATGTTTTACATTGGTCTGAAAATTTCGAGGATCCCGTGCTAAGTTGAGTAAGGAGTCTTCCAGTGCAGGTGACGCTGCAGCTTTCTATGTGGTTGGTTTAAGGTAAATTGCGGTAAGGCACTCAGCCAGCATCTCGGCCCTGGCGAAAATGTAGGTGAAGTGAACTGGCTCTTTTTGTAAATAAATAAATAAATAAATAAATAAATAAATAAATAAATAAATAAATAAATAAATAAATAAATAAATAAATAAATAAATAAATAAATAAATATTAGTTTCGTGGGACAAACGTCCGCACGCCTTCACATTGGCGAACAAAACAAAAAGAAACACCAAGCATAAAAAAAGGGAACCTTAAAATGAAAAATGTATACACTACTTGGAGTGAAACATAAGCCAAGCGGTCGGGGTACAACAGGAAAACGTAATTTTGTCATTCAGATGAATAGGAACAGATACTCACTACAGACGAACAGGTCCTTACTCAAGCCGGTGTACTTTGGCCGGTGATTTTCTGCCCGGCCTTTCTCCGGCAACCATGTTCGGCCCGCGTCCAAATGTGGGCCTTTTGGCCGTATACGGCCGTACTCCCATCACTGTCCAACGGCCAGTGTCCGTCGGCCAGTCGACCGGCTTACGCTCATACGGCCAGATTCCAACCGTAGGGCTCCGGCCATTCCAAAGCTACCCGTGTACGGCCGAAGTACGGCCACCGGAGGACAGCCGAGATGCGGTCGTCGGACTCCAGCCGGACAAAGCTGCCGGAAATTCGGCCGTGCTACGGGCATTGTAGTTCAGCCACAGTACGTTAACTGTACTGAGTTCGGTGGACGACCACTGCATGCAGCGCAAGCAGATGGCTCAATCGCGCTGCCCAGCAGCAGAAACCCACCATTTTGGCTCCACTGCACCCTCATCGAAGTGAACCCGCGCGCAACCACCACCCGTGCAGCCTTCAGCGCAGCCTGGCTTAATTATCAGTGTCAGTTTACACCAAAATTAATTTATTCAACAGTGCTCACAAATGGTCGTTCCTGTAATTGTTGTGCCTCTTTTACTGTCAAATACAGCAAATATTCATTTCTTTGCAGAGATGGAATAGATGTATTGTCCAGGTCCTGATATCTTCTGTGGGGCGGCTTATCTGTAAAGCGGGATTCACACGACGGAGGAAGAGGCGTGTGGAGGCGCACGGATATGTGACGTCAACAGCACGTGACTGGATTATCCGGCCCGGCGGTGCATCCACACGCGCGGAGCTACGCGGAGTGACTAGCAGACGACAGCGCTGAGGAACAGGTTCCATTCCCCGCCGAGGGCTACCGCCATCGAGCGAAAACAGGCGGAGGCATTTTCTTTCCCGGAGCCTGCGCGGGCTATCCCCACCGAGGGGCGGAGCCTAAAACCGGTCATGTGAGCGGGTCCCGCGGGCCAGAAAGAGAGGGTTTCTCCGTCGTGTGAATCCCGCTTAATGAACAAGGAAGGATGGGGGAAGGGGGGGAGGCGGAAGGCGCATACTTTAGTGGGTTGAATTTCACAAAGATGAAAGTGCCGCTTCTAGGCAATTTCTGTTAAGACAATAATTTCATGCTCTGACTAAATCAACTATTTTTACAACAGCTGCTTGACCAGTCTTTTTGTATATAAAACCGGTGCGAATGCCTTTACGAAGCGGTTCGGTACTCCACAAAACACTCAGCAGCATTCAATATAATTTACTTCACACAAAAACGTATGTCCAGTATTTGCCAATTTTTCTAGCAAAGAAATTTCATACTCGATCAACTTTTCTGATGATCTTTCACAGGGCTGATCCTAGAAGAGATGAAAGAAGTACTTTCAGTTTCAATATATTTTTTATGTTGTTTTCATGAGTTACGTGCACACTCCTTAATAGTCCAAAAGAATTTAATTTTCCTCTAAAGTCGTACCACGTTAAGAAAATTCTATACGTGTTGCGAATGACGCCCTTCTTTAGATGGCTGCAGTTGTATCCCTCTGTGTTCACGCAAGGAAAGGCGTAAGACAAGAGTTTCATATTTTCTTTCAAACAAATAACTTAGCAATTGTAGTATTCATACAGCAAACCTTGCATACTGCAACGAATAAAGCAATAAATGTTTTATTGGTCAAGTTTGAATGCGTTGGGTTCTCAATCCGTCGGAGGCGAAATTGCGGCTCCGCAAGTTTATTTATTTATTTGTTTGTTTATTTATTGATTTGTTCAGTTATTTATTTATTTATTTATTTGATAGCTGCTTGCCCTTGCATGAATTACAGCAGGGAGATACATAACACTAAGCATCAAATATGAGACCAAATAACAAAATAATTCTACAAAGCGCGCTGAAAATCGTCAGTATAAACAGTGGTTAAAATCATACGTGGAAGATAATTACACTCCCATCTTGATCTAAAATAAAATGAATCGCGCAAGGCGTCACCTTAAAGGAAAGTTAATAATTTGCTTCCAGCTACCGATCCCACTTTGGGATATGTAGAATGGCGCTTGGATATACTTCTCCCCTTCTATTCCAGTTTTCGAATGATAGACATTACGAAAAAATTTCAACCACAGGTTTCGTCTATGATCTTTCCCGTCTTACCATTTAAGTTTACTTTTACTTTCCCTCATCCTAAGTTGACAGTGCCAATACCTAATACGAATCGCACTGCCCTATTCTGTATGTTTTCGAGCGTATCAACCAGCTCTTTGCTGTAGGGATCCCAGAAAACAGATGCGTACTCCTACATTGAGCGCGCATGAGTGAAATACGGTTGTTCTTTTAAGTTAGGTGGAGGTTCGCTGAAATTTTATCTCGGAAAGCCAAAAACACGTGCAGCCGTAACTTTTATGTTGTGAACGTGCCTATTTCTTTAACAACTCGTTAAATAAACTCCTCGTTATTTATATTCCCCGGCCGTTCTTAAAGCAGTGTAATTTACTGTATACGCATTCAATTGGAATGAAGGTTTTCTTGCAAAGTTGATGTTAGCACACTTTTTAAGATTCAACGACTTTTCTGAACCAGCACACCAGGATGTTATTAATTTGAATCATGCTGCAAGTATTCGGAATCACGTTTATTCGCTATAGTCTTGTAAATTACACAGTCATTCGCGAACATTTTTAACAAAGATTTGAGGCCACACAAACAAAAGAGGGCCCCCGCAACTGAGCCTTGGGGAATTCCTGAGGTCGCGGGAACATATCCAGACAAACAACCATTGAGAGCGACCAACTGCTGTCTTAGACAGATATACTCGGCTATCCATGCAATAACCGATTCATTCAGTTTATTGCCCGCAATGTACTAACAATAAGGTGATATGAAACACCGTCAAATGCTTTTTTGCCGCACAAGAAAATAGTCAGCTACTTTAAGCTTATCTATTGCTAGAGCCAAATCGTGGGTGAACTCAACAAGCTGCGTGGAGCAAGAAAAACCCGACGAAATCCGTGTTTGCTAGGATGCTAGCGATTATGTTTACCCAAATGAGTCATATCCCAAGTGTAGCTGATCTCAATTTCCAACACCGCAACTAAATTAACATCCAGGCTTCCTCATTCACAAGGCTCTGTTGTTATGGCAAATTCAAAATAACACTTGTTTCTAAATAGGAAGTCATAAAATCCCATGAAGTAACATAGTGCAGGGCACGAAGTTGAGCCTACCAATGCACGAGCTTAGCCTCTTCTACGTTTATCACAAACAATATAGGGCACATTGTTTTTCGCAGTATTATTGTGAGAAGAATAGCCGGAAACTTGCGCTTTTGCGCGCCCTTGCCTTTCTTTGGTGGGGAGTCCTTGACACGGCGCCGGTTGAGCTCCTGCGTGGTGGCCGCTTGCTCGGCACCCTTTAAGGCCACTTATTTTGGTGAACCACCGCCATGCCGGGTCGGACATCGCTGCCTGGTCTATGTCTCCAATGGTCTCCATTTCTTGAGGGGGCGAATAGCCTCGAGCTGATGCGTCGACGAAGCTGACGGGCGAGGCGTTGTAGCGGCTATGACTGGCGAGGCTTAGCTCACCCGTGTGTGTGGCACAGTCTTCTTGTGGCAATAAATGGGATTTCGATGGCCTAAACGTTTCCCTGGTAATGTCCACTGAGTCCTTGCACCTTGCCCGTTCACCTATAACACTCATTACTGTTTGACAAACGTAGTTCCTTCATTTAAAACACAGAAACACCGAGCGGATGAAAAACGTGTCTGCGCCATTCGACTCCCTAACGGCTCTTTCTTCACCCAGGGAAAAACCGGTCCTACATCGGCGGGTCTTCTTCCAAGCACGTCTGTGCATGAATTCTCGGCGGCCAGACACGCGCCGTTGTTCGCATAATGACGTATAACCTGATACCTTACGAAGGCCGGTCTCCTCTTGAACACCGGTTGCCGAAAATTCTGCGGCCGTTCGCTTGCCGTAATTCGGCCGAGGACCGCTAACCAAATGAAAAACGTACATTCTGAGGCCGTAAGTCGGCCGGTCTCCTTTACAACACCGGCTGCCCGAAGAAAATGAATATTCTGCCGCCGGACGCGCGGTTCACCGTTGAAAGAGCGGATGTGCGGCAGCCGCGCTACGGCCGGTCTCCTTTCGAACACCAACTGCCACAAGAATACGGATATCCTGTGGCCGGTCGCTTGCCGTGCTTCGGCTGAACACCGCTCCCCGAAGGAAAAACGGATGCCCTAAAGCCGTACTCTGGCCGATTTCATTCTCAGAATCGGCAACCGAAAGGCAACTGAATATCTGGCAGCCGGGCAGCTGCCGTTGTGCGTCTGAACACGGGCGGCCGGAGAAATACCGAAGCGCTGGTTGCCGAATGTTGGCCGTTCATCGTATGATCAGTGGCTGCCAGAACCTGGATGCTGGCCGGACATGCCAGAAAGCGGCCATAGACGGGCCGGTCTTGGGACACACTTTCTGTGCCGCCTGGGAAAGTCATAATGACGATGGACAACAAAGCAAGAGGGACAACTAAAAAAAAAATGGCTCCAATCCCTCGGGCTGCGAACGGCTAGCAGGGCTCCGGCTGCGGTTGGGGTCAGGAAGACGACGTAGCCCACGTCTGAACTCTGCGTGCAGTCTTTACGGCGGCATCAATAAATGTTTTATTCCAATCCAGTCCAGTCCACACTGTGAAGGTGACTGGCAAACACAGCTTTAAACGACGCCCACAACAACTGCCAGTGCGACGTCACTTGAATTCACACACGTGGCTCTACAAAGAGTGAAACCAGAGACTCTACCAGCCGTTGCCAGCCGTTACCGGTACTCACCTACGGGGCAGAAACTTGGAGGCTCACTAGGAGGGTTCAACTTAAATTGAGAACGACTCAGCGGGCAATGGAGCGGAAGATGATAGGTGTAACATTAAGGGACAAGAAGACAGCGGAGTGGGTCAGGGAACAAACGCGTGTTAAGGACATATTGGTAGAAATTAAGAAGAAGAAATGGACGTGGGCAGGGCATGTAATGCGAAGGCAAGATAACCGTTGTTCATTAAGGGTAACAGAGTGGATCCCTAGAGAAGGCAAGCGTTGCAGGGGGCGGCAAAATGTTAGATGGGTAGATGAGTTCAAGAAGTTTGCGGGGATAAATTGGTTGCAGTTAGCACAGGACCGGGGTAATTGGAGATTAATGGGAGAAGCATTTGCCCGGCAGTAGGCGTAGATAGGATGATGATGATGATGATGATGATGACCTAAAATTCGCGGGGGCGGCATCCCGAACGCAGCAGCGTCGGCCACGACCGGGCTAGAGCGCCGAACGCCACCGCTGTAGCCCGGCCGTGCGTCGTCAGAAAGAAAACGGAGAGGAGCGTCTTTCGAAGGGTGAGACAGCGGAAGCTAGCCATCGTGATGCGCTAGCTCGGGGCTGCACCATCGCGAACACAAGCGCAGACACGGAAACAATTCGGCATGTGAGCTCATGATTCCTATTTATGCCGATTAAAGCTGGTTTGTTTAGTAAGTTTGAGAATTGCGAGAAAGCTGAGGTAACTTTTTAAATCGCTATTTATCAGAACCAGTTGCTCCTTTCGCCTTTTGTACTACATCTTAAAACACAACAAAAATTGGTATTCACCAATTTACAAAACGGAGTCCCACTCGTGGCAAGCAGTGTGAAAAAGGTAGCGTTTCTCTAGCGGCCAGTTGTCTGTATGTGGTCTCTACATTTTGTTTTCCCGCCCTGCAAACCAATCCTTAGCATATGTTTGCCGCACGACCACTTAATTCCGTAGAGTTCGGGTTACCCAGGGGGTGTTGTCGAACAAGTTAATCAAGCCGTGCGAAGGAAGCGCGCAATGAACGTGAAGATGCGCTAAAACAGGCCTAAAACAACCGTCACTAAAGCACACGACAAAGCCGTACCTCCGTCGCGCCTCCCGGCGAGCAGGCACCTCCGCGCGGGGAACCCTGTGTAAATTCGCCGCGCCAACTACAGTGGGCTCCGTGAGTGAAACCCTCCTCTTCGACGCCGCCTTCGCCGCGTTGGCAGTTTGTTGTCCCGCACGCCGCGAAAGAACATTTGGCAGGTAGAGGTAGAAAGCTTTGCTTTACAATGAAGGGAGCTCCCACTAGCGTGTGAGACTGGAAGGTAGCGACGGTGTACGCAACCTTCTCGACCATGACGATGATGTAAGTCCACGATTACAGCCGATTTGCTTCTTCGCTGCCGCAACGACCTTTACTTCATCATTGTTGCTGTAAGTGGGAGCTTTTTTTCATTTTAGATGCAGAGAATCTCATGCTCGGGGCTGTGTCCCTCCCTCCCTTGTCGTCCGCCGTCCGCACTGTACTGAGCATGCGCGTCTCTTCAGACCCGTTAGGGTGGCTAGAATGGGAAGGTGTGATGACCGCGGCGCCTTTCCCGCGTAGCGGGTTTCCCTCGGCGCGTGCCTGCCGCTAAGGCAAAACAGGGCGCTGTCGTCAGGGGCGCCGTCAGCGTTTCCACGGGGGAAAGCCAGTCTGCCTCTCTGCCAGCGCCTGGGCGCGGACTATTGGCGGTGTGTTTTGCTGCAGTATATTGCATGTTGCGTGTATGACTGCACTGCTGTCTGGTGGCGAAGATGACTTCTACTTCAAAAAAAAAAGAAAAACTCAGAGGTGGTGTTGCGTGCCAGGGTGCGATTCCAGATTCAAATCTTGTTCCGAAAAAGGGTCCCTCTTCTGTGCGCCGGCTCGTCAAGACCCCTGTTTTTGAAGTGGTCGCGTGCTATTCCAAGGGCCGACAAAACGCTTCAGGACAATTGGGTTGTTTCCGCAAAGCCCTTTGACGCGAGATGAGTAGTTCTAGTATGTCATACAGTTAAAACCTTATCTAACGCAGTCACCGAGAACCGCGAATTATCTGGTTAAATCAAGAACTTCGTAAAATCAGGACTGGGACTGTCATTTTACAAGCAGTTGATGCCATTAATATAATGCCTAAAGCGAGTCGCATCCCAGCAGCTACCATGACATCGTAACGGCGGCGGCCACGGCGCTCGCCTGCCGATAATTAGGCGATGCACTAAAAGTGCGCGGTGAAAATAATGAGCCAGTTAAGGCTTGCCTCGAAGTCATCGCACCACATGCAACCCAGGTAAAAATATGTTTTATCTAGCTGGATTGTTGAACCGGAAATTTCGCTCGCTAGAAATAGGCAGAATTTCTAGCTAGAAATCCAGTTTCTAGTTCATTTCTAGCTGGATTGGCATTTACTTCCAGCTACCATTTGTCAGTCGAGCTAGAAGGAAAAAAACCCGAAATCTGTAAATAATCGTCTCTAGCTAGGCTAAGAATTTTTCTAGCTACAAGCTGTAGAATAATCTAATCAGAAATGTAGCCGGAAATTATGATTTCTTGCTAGAAATGCTCTTTTCGTTTTCAAGGGGGACGCGAAACACAGCGCTTTCTGTTGCGCCACCTCCCCGCTGAGCGAAACGTTCTTGGCTCTCATATCCTTGAACCACGTAAACAGGGCTTCCTCCACCTTCTCGTGCAGGATATACGCCTCCTTGAGGTTATTTTTCTTCGACGCAATTACAGAAGAAGGGACATGAATGATGGCGCCATTTCCCTTCAAGATTGTGGAAAGGGTGCTGGCCAGGACGCCGTGCACTACGGGATTGTTGAGTAATTTATCACCTAAAGTTCAGTGTAAACAAAACTATATGCCTTGTTTCTTTTTTTCTGACGTGGCGCAATCATCTTCGTAGCGTTCTGTCGAAACAACTTCGAAATTTCTCATTATTAGATCTGTCTGTAGCTCGAAATACTTTGTCAAATCGGGAGTGGTGGGGAATCTATTTTGTTGGTGCGAGTTCATAAAAGCATTGAGCCGTATCAGCACCTGCGGGGGAATCAAAATTTTCTGTTAGATCGGGTTTCGTTAGATCGAGTTTTGTAGTATAGTAGCACCGCTTATTGCGTGCTACACACCTATCATTTTTATTTGCATTTTGGTTATAGAACGAACGAGAGCAAAGGCAAAAAACAGGTTTGCGTAACGTGAAAGATGCAGAACTGATGCATTCTGCTTCACGCAATAAGGTTTACTCTCCCAGGAACATGTTGCAGCTGTTTGTTTGGTTATCGAACTACTTTGAGGATGAAATGACTCCAGGACATTGCATTCAACGTATACCATAATTTCATGTTAATTTAGCAGGTGTAAACGAATTCAGTTATCTGCTTTCGTACGTAACTACGCCCACTAGCAACAACAACAACAAAAAAACGAGTGGCAAGAATAAACATGCCGCGTGATTCTAGCAGATGGTATAGCGCTCACCTCGGTGAAAAAAAAAACAATATTTCACATAAACCCTACAAAAAGCACTGTACCATAGATAAGTCAGTAAAATATGCTGTTGGGCTAGTTGGTTCATTGCTTAAGGAAAAACGAGCGCTACAAACGAGGACAGAAAAAGCGATGAACGCGAGACAGAAGCGCATCTATCTCGTAGTTCTTTGTTTTTTCTGTCCTCGTTTGTAGCGCTCGTTTTTCCTTAACCATAGATAAGCTCCCGCCCAGCGGCTTCAATGTGGCATTTCTCAAACGCCTGCTTGCTTTCTGGCAGCGTAAAACTCGGCAGTGTTTAGCCGTGTCGCAAACCCCATGTTAGCGGTAGCGTAACACATGCCTTGCCTTGTCTTAAGAACTGTCGTATCAGCTAAAATTTCTAGAGCTCAGTAACGGGTCCCCGCCGGGTCGTGGCAGAGACGCGTAGCACCACAGAACAGGGGTAGCACGGAGAATGGGGGAACGGCCGCGCGAGCTGACGGCGCCCCTGACGACAGCACCGCCACGCGGCATTCACGCAAACGGGGGCCAGCTTTTCCTCGCCGGTCATCACACCCATAAAGTTTCTTACAATATACACTAGAGAGGAATCTGGCGCTAGCGTCTATGCGGCTCACATCAAGCCCGCCTGTGTCGTCATGGGCCGCCATTATACATCGCGCTCGCCTTAGTTTTATCATTGGCTTTGATTGAAACGTTTGAGTGACCGCAAATTTAAACAAAGTGCCACAAAAACGCGAATAATAGTGTGCAATTATGTAAGTGAAAAATAAAAACAGGCTGTTTTAAAACTAAGGAAAAAGGAAGTAAAGCGCATTTTTGCCGAAACGGTTGTGCCTGCTATTCCGCAGGCCAAGGTATACGAACAATTTACTGTAATATTTGGGGGGAAAACTCATTAGAGACTCTAATTTTATTAACTTTGCCATTATTGCCAATAATAAGTTGCTTGAAGAGTTTGGAAAGTTTTTTGAGCGTGCCTATTAAAACGTTGCCTTCGTGGTGAACCGGTGCACCGACCGCCAACTAGTTTAACAAGAAAAAAGAAAACGTGGCGTTAAACAGCAGTGCACGATGGCAAGATAGGACACATGCAAGCGCCCGTATCTGTCGTATCCCCGTGGTCGTATCTTGTCTTCGTCGAAGTACGTTTTGTTTCTTCTTTTCGTCGGCTACAAATTTCGCGGCGGCATATTACTCACTCAGTCATGCGTCCTTCGACCTGCTTCGACAGCGGCATGAGCAATGTCAGGTGCGATCACGCACTACCTGCTGTTTCACCGAACACGGCTACCACAGAACAGGGAGGATTTCGGCTTCCTTGTAGCTCGTAAACGTGTTAATGCATAGTGAAGAAAGCAAATCCCCAAAACCGCTTAAGAATCCAATTGTCATGCCAAGCCGAAGCCAAAAAGGGGGGTCTTCCTATGACCCTCACGCCGACATGGCTTACAAGCCGCAGTTTCCTCTCTGGTATACTTACTAAGAAACTCTATGATCGCACCTTCCCATTCTAGCCACCCTACCACCGTCAGCGTGTGGGCTGACGTCAGCGCTGTCCACTATAAAAATTCCCCCGCACCTCCCCGAAGGGAATCGTGCAGAAATGCGAATGCATTGGGTGCACCGATGAGTGTGTTGCGAGTAATGGCGTAATTAATGACGAGAGTGTGAACGTAATCATTTATTCATCAGCACCTGTTTGTGTTATCGTTGTACCTGACGGCCACAATCACTGCCTTGTGATCGCTAAAGTGCCCGGTCAAAGGGTCTTTGAGAAGCATACGCGCGTCACAGTTTCGCGTAAAGACCAGATCAATGCAACTCCCGTGAATGGTAGTGGGGCACGTGTCGAAGCCGGCAGAGAGACAATGCATAGAGTGCCTGGTCTGCATGTACTCGACCAGCCACTCGCCACTCTTCTTGCGCACGTCAACGTTGAAGTCGCCAACCAAGACTATGGGGTCAGAGGGTTTGGAGCGCACGCGTACACTTTCCATAGCCGCGTCCAGCTGCGCGGCAACGGCGTCTCGAGCGAGGTTGGGCGCGAGGTACACGGTCACCACAAAGACTCCGTCTCCGGTGTAGGCAAGGGTGTACAAGTCCTTGTACGGATACGTGTCTCGAACGGGAGACGTGGCAACGGCGTGCGATATCAAGTTCCCATACACGTTAGACACGAGACTAACACCGCAGTACTCGCCGTCCTTGCCGCTTCGAGCAAACTAGTACAGCTCGCTTCAAGCGCATGCGTTCGGCATTGAGCGCGGAGAGATAACACCTGCGGGCGCACGCCGACGGAGCACGACAACCCCCGACTAAGAAATGCATTCGCATTTACGACGACGACGACGACGAAGGCAGAACTACGAGGCGCGCGCTCACGTGCGCTCGCGCTGGAGGAATGCAGGCGCACGCCGCTCGATGGACGCAAGACAACCCCCGACTAATAAATGCATTCGCATTTAAAAGTGAGAGACAAGGGCTAGGAACGGCGTTTACTGAGGCGTTCGAGCCGCAAGCACCGCAGAACACACGATGATGATGATCATGTCCGTAGAAGATGATGGAACAGTGACGCATGGCTGGTGCTGATGAGTATGTACAGATGAAGACGAGGTGCGGAAATTGTCCTCTGGAGTTCTCCACCTCCGGGAGTGTGGTCGCGAATGCTCACAAAATAAATAGTTTGGCGGCGCCCGGTTACGATCCCACGACTCTCTGGCCGCAATGGGAGGTACGTGGCACTCTTCCCACTGCACTACAAACCGAGACCGGAGCATGTGCTACGAACGCGCGTTATGTCCTTCACTGATTCAAACTACGTCAAGGAGCTACTGATACAACGAAGGCACGTGAAGCTGAACGTCAACGGAAACGACGAACTGAAAACTAATGGGAACTTCAGTCGACCCCATGGCTGCTTCGCATACTACTCAGGGTTCCCCTACAGGAAGATGGTGTAATTTTTTTTACTCAAGTAATAATCATGGTACATCTCCCAGGTAATAATCATGGTACATCTCCCTTACGCTGAGTCATGTCTTTCTCGTTCCGAGCAAGTGTTGCCCCGATAATGGCAAACGCTGGAGTTTTTTTTTTTCTTAGCTAATCTTGGCCAATCTCCCCAAGTGGGTATGCTTGGCTTGACAAACGTGCGCCGGGGCGCTGGGCGGTCACCGCGAGGCCCGCACGCACGAGTGCTAGGCAGTTTCTTCGTATTTAAATTTTAACGGCGGAATGAAACTCGAACGATTTGGTAAACAGCTCCGCTGTTAAAGATACTTTTGCCCAAAAGCTGGTGAAAGAAAGGAGGGAAAGGGGGTGTTCCTGGATTTGTCCGCCTCAGATGGCGGCCCGCAGTCCTTGGGCACGCGGCATCTTCGGCAGTCGGACGCCCTTGGTCTGTCTTTTGGGGTCGGAGCTAAGCAGAAAGGTGTCCCGCTGCTCCGCACTGCAGTAATGAGTGAGTGAGCTCGTAGAAATGGTGGCTGAGCATCACAAGTCCGAATCATGTGAGTGAGTGTGGCTCGCTGGGTGTACCACTTGCAGTGATCCGTGCAGAGTTCGGGAACACTAGAATAAACATGACAAATCAGCTTTTCGGGGAAAACAATTACGGGTGCGATGCTACCCTGCCAATGTGGGAACAAAACAGAGTGCGCTGTTGTTAATACCGGCATCTGAATTATACAATTTACACGTGCTCTGTGGCCAGAACAAGGGACAGTGGCTGTAACAGACACTAAAAGTACGAAAAGGTCCTATGTTGTTGTGTTTTTCAAAGGTGCTGTCAACGGGAACTTAGAAAGGAGAGCAGATAGTAATTGTAAGATCCGTGGACTCGGTGGGGTGGCTTATTGTCGATGCATAAGGCCCGGCATGAACTGAGGAGTGGCGATGAGAGAGAGAGGACAACTTTTATTACGAGCATTGATCGCATGCCCACATAGGTGCAGAGTGATCTCTGTGTGATCACATGCCCACACAGAGAGGCGCACAGGTGTGCTCCACTTCTGATCTGGCGTGGAGTGGCAGTGCCACGCGACATCAGAGATGGAACACGACTGCGCGCCTGGGCAGTCGCATGTCATCGCTGCTCCCCAGTTACTGCCGGGCTTCACGCCTCGACAATAAACGTAGGGAGCCACATCATTCCACCGAGTCTACGGCTCCTTCCTACAAATTTAATGTAGATTCTGATGTGGTCGTAGATCAGGGTTCACATTTACCCGCCGCGGTGGCCCAGAAGGCGTTGTGCTGCTGAACACAAGGACGCGGGTTCGATTCCCGGCCGCGGTGGCCGCCGCTTTTCTGATGGAGGCGAAAACTAAAAACGCACGCGTGTACGATATGTCGGCGCACGTTAAAGATCCCCAGGTGGTCAAAATTAATCCGGAGCCCTTCACTACGGCGCGCCTCATCGGCTGCGTTGCGTCCGCGCGTTAAAAACCTACAATCAATCAAATCAATCAGGGTTCACATTTATTTACAGATGAGATTCAACAGAAACATGAGCCCGTGAACTGAGCAGCTCCCGTAGGTTGCGGCCGAGCAGCGCAGGAACCGTGGTTGTTCGCTGATGTCACGTGGCCTTGTTCACGCAGCAGCACAGGCACCACTGATGATGATGGTTACGTGCGCGCAAGATGATGATAGGAGGGCTGAATGCAGATGGTGATGCCATTACATAATAATAGTAACAATAATAACCATCAAAATCATCATCATGTGGGGCTCTGCACTCGGTGGTCTGCGCGCACGAACGTAAGATTGTAGTGGACGAAGAAGAAGCAGAGAAGAAGCACTAGTGAAGCGAACGCCATGTCCGGGACGTCCCTGAGCGCGCAACGGGACCCCAGCAGGAAAGACGTGGCCCCTGCTGCTGCGGCGGCGGCCCCCCCGCCGCTGGCCCCTTCGCCAGCCCCGTCCCCAGGCCCGTCTTCCCGCCCTCCTCACCGGGCGCCGCTGGCGCGCAGCTTCGCCGACTGCTCGGTGGAAGTGGTGGCCAGCCAGGCGCGCCAGAGGCCTGCGCGGACACGAACCACGGAGCGCCTCCTGGAGAAGAACGTGCGAGTCTGGCAACCCTCCTCGGCACTCCTCAGGAAGGTGAGCACTCGTCGCGTGGATTTATTTTGCTTCGCTGAGAGCTGGGCGGGGGGGTTTGCTTGTTTTTTTTTTTCTCGTAAAGGTAGTCATTGGAGTGCGTAAACAGGTGTCAAACACACGGTTTAGAACCAGTAGAATTTCATTGGTAATAGCTAATACTTTTGGAATATTTTCTGAAATCAACTTGTAGGTTGTACGATTATCTATATATTTATAGGTTAGGTAAGGGCCTATCTAAAGATAGTGCTCTGGCTGGGTGCAGCACGAACGCAAATAGGCATGAGCTTTACTCATCCATTACACGCGAGCAAATGGAATAGTCACTCATCTAAAAGCATTCTTCTCAAAAAGGTGTAGATTCTTCTTCACCTCCCCTCCCCCTCATGTATTCCCCTACTTTCCTTCCCCTCGTCCTCCATCCATCTTTCCAATTTCCTCATCCTCCAACCATCCTCGCCCATTTTCCTTCTTCATTCACCCTTCGTGCCACCTCCCCCGTCCACCCCTTCCATATCTCCCCTCCCCGTATATCCATTCTTTCTCTAATTCCCTTCATCGCCTGTTATACTTACACTTAAAGTTCAAATCCCCCTACCCTTCATGACTTTCATTTACCCAACTCCCCCCCCTCCCCCTCACCCTTCTCCCTCCGGCCCCAGAGATGGGCCAGGCTTGTCCCGCTTGGTATCTTTAATTTTAATGAACATTATAGGTATAGCTCCTTGTGCACACGGGGAGACACATCTAAAATTAGTTTTCAGAAAAAAAATTTGCCTGCCTAAAAAAAGTAGCAGTGGCAGCTCGGCTGTACCAGCTAACGTTCAGCTGGTTATTCTTAAATTTCGTGGTTATCTAGGATTAGCTGATTATCATGCTTACTGCTGCTAAAAGATTTCCAATCCAATCCAATCCAATTTAATCCAATTCAATCCAATCTAATCCAATCCAATCCAATCCAAGCCAGTCCAGTCCAGTTCAGTCCAGTTCAGTCCAGTCCAGTCGCGGCGGCTCCGGCGCGCCAGCTGTGCGCGTAAGACGTCGCTGCTTCTCGTGCATGCACAGCACGTCTCTCCAGGAGCCACGCGAAACTGCTCAACCTCGGCCAGTGTAGCTGACGCTACAAAAAAAAAAAAAAGAAAAAAGAAAAAAGAAAAAAATTCCTGAACCCGGCTCGGGTGGCGGGCGCGTTGGACGAGTCGCGTGAAATTCGAAATATTTACAGCTGCAAAACACAAACTATTGTACACATTTCCGAAGGTATTTTTCTGCAGAGACATTGCTCACTGTAAAATGAGCTAACATACCCATTTTAAAAAAATTTTATGTAAAATAAAGAATTGCAAACTTGACACAATGCCAAAAGATTCTAAAATGTTGGGCCCTGTTTCTCTGCATCTAGTCTAACTAGTGAGCTCATTTTAGTATTATTCCTCCAATTTTTCCATTTTCACGCCAACTTTTGTTTATGTAGAAACAATGGTTCATTATCAAAAATACACTGAATTGCAGGTCAGTACTGCATCCTGGTCTAATTTGAAAACCAATATAAAAACCATCTTCGTTTTTTTTTCAATTCTTCGTAAATTGAAGCCAAAGTTGTTCGCTATCACAGGCTTGAAAAAAAAATGTTGCACTAGTTTTGTAGTTTTGTAAATATAAAGCACTAAATATGGCCTTGTATCAGTACATGTATTGCGGGGATATACGTGAGTGGTCTGTAGCAAACTTCTTACACCAACGTAAGGCGAGAAATGGTCGGTACAACTAAAAAATTATTAAAGGGAGATGGAGGTGACCATGCTTTCTTGAAATTAACCAGGATTAGTACACAGCCCCTGAATCTCATTTAAAAGCTCTGGTTCTCAAATGGTTGATTGGAGGCTTATTCTACTGGTTGTACCTAGCCACACGATTTCAAACCTGGCCTTTTAAAGACCGCTGAGCTAGAAATTATTAGAGAAAGGATCACATTTGGTAAGGGACAACGCACTTGAGAAAATATAGAAATCTAGAGAATCATCCAAGACGTAAATTATTCTTCCGCTGGCACCTAGGAATTTCCTTTGCCAGTTCGGTAACTCACGCTCTCTTTGAAATGTGGTACTCGCAACCGGTACACAACTGTCTTCACTGCAATCTTAAATACACGAGAACGTTATGATCTGTGTGGCCTCACACGCTATTAAAGGGCACTTGGCACCCAAGGGGGCCACACAGTCTTCACAGGCGACATCGCTTTCTTGCGAGTCTGAAGCGTCAAATGCATGCTTCAAGTTCGTCGACCATCGTTGTGCTGACGTTGGAGCTTCGGTTGCTGCCTTGTGCGTTGCAATTAGACTCGATCTGAATTTTTTAATGAAATCTTTTTCAATTCCCTCTTGCTTCCGCTTGGCGTAGGAACTCTGACATTGTTTTGAATTTAGACGCTGGATATAGAGCTGACATTGCTGAAATCTAAACATACCTGTTCAGCCTCTAAACAGCTAAGTGGCCGGGGGCAAAAATTTCTTCGGATGCTGACGTGTCTGAAAAATCCAGTCAGTTCCTTGAAGCGGCGGAACCTGCTCTCACACACTGAATCCGTACCTCAGATGTGGCAACTTCATTTATGGAGACGCCGTTTTAACACGACAGTGTGCAGATCTGTCACTCTGCGGAAGTTCCGTTTATATGCTTTTTCCTTTTGCACTTTTAAACAATGGGCGTAGAACACGTGATTCGCACTATACTTTCCTTGGGCCCTAAAACCTACTGGCAAGCCGTGGACACGCCTGAATTGCCGAAGGCAATGATCATGCACAAAATGTTCCCAGCTTGGGAAAGCTTTTTGAAGGTCTCTCCTGTTATCTAAATGCACCTATGATCACGGTTAGTTCTTGTTTTATGGTTGCTTTTACTTTTGCCGCAGAATAGTCATATACGAAGGAAAAAAAGTAGGTAGAACTATCGACGTCCTTCAGTGCTTATCGCTTTCCACCAGAACAAATACGCATTTCTCCCCGACGCTTCAAGCTGGATTTCAACACGTTGAAGTAGCGCAGACTCGACACGAACACGACGTGAAGAAACCCCACAGATGGCTGCGCCGTCCTCTGTCAATTTTTCTTTTCTGGTGTCCGTGTCAAGTCACAAGATGTTTAAGATCCACTGCCATCTAGTCCAACTGTCGATCTCCTGAAGCTGAAATTCGCTGGTGCTTATCCTAAACACAGTATAGTCTCTTTCCAGACGTCCGGGAAGTCATCTTACATTTCTGTTATGTGAGTGCACCTACACAGGGCGCGGATAACAATAGTGAGAAGTGCATCAAGAGATGCATAAAAAAATTGGTGCAGGTTGCACTAGAGGTGCAAGGCTGGAGAAACAGCAGAGTTAGCGGCCCCTCTCTCTTCGTCCCACGCACAAGCCTGGACGCCGCCACTGTATCAATGTTACGGAGTTACCACTCCGGAATTGGAATGGCTACGGATTCATTCAATTTTTTCACGGCCCCGGAATATAATAGGAGTGGAATCTCGGCAACGCTTAGAGGTATGAAATAGGAATGGAATTAGGCGCTTTTTGCCCGGAATGGCATGGCAACAGAATCGGCTGGGTTTTTAGACCAGCTGTGTCAATCTTCGGCTACGACCTACAGCCAAGGTAGCTCTTGAACCAGCATCACTGCAAGCAAAGCGGCCAATCGCTGTCTTTAGTTTCTTGGCAGCCTATGTGCACTGCTGCAGGTAAAAGTGACAGTCAGCCAAAAGAGAAGTTCTATATGGGTAACACGTTTCTGGCACAGAAGGTACGAGCTACAACCGTCGTATTCTGCAGCCGCGCTATCGTCGATACCTGCAACAGCAAGTTCGGCCACACTTTCCCGCCACGGAGGTTTCAAATTGTGCTGCCGTAAATCTCATCTTACTCGGCAGCGTAAATGAACAATTCTTTGAATGCCAGCTGTCAGACTCAGCTAAAACAAAACTTAATGCGCCCCAATAATAGGAAGTGTTTATTAAAGAGATTGGGAGTGATTATGATGCATGGTTACACTCTCAAACTTCACTGCGGTCACTCTATTTTACAGCGCTGGCGCAACGATGCCATGATTGTATTTGTCCCCCTTTTACACTCCAACATCGCAGTTTTGGAGTTCGCTTGTAATTTAACGCTTGCAAGTTTTGCTTCGCGCACAGAACACGCGCTATCAGGTGTAACGTGAACGTAATAGTACTGTTTGAAAGCAAGTTTACTGGGTCGGATGGCACGCGGGGGAGCCTTTTTCAGGCTCACTATTCTCAGGCGAAAAAGAAAAAGCGCCGTCCTCGGATCTGTATGCGTAGCCACGAAGTGACGCTGGAAACGTGGGTGCAAACCTCCCATTGGCTGCGGACGTTGATATGGATATGCATTGGCGGATATGTATTGGCTCCGAACGTGGGTTTGTGACTGCCTGATATCCCCATTGGTTGCAGACACGTGTACGCGTTGGCCTGACACCCTTGTTGGTTGGATTGGCCGGTACGCGAGATACGGCTAGACGAAAAGGGATGATGATGTGTTATGAACCTTTATTGGGCACGGGGTGTCCAGTGGCTTCAAGAAAAGGTGCGAAGATATCTGCTGGCTCAGATGACGGTGGGTGTGGCGCTATAGTGTGGCATGGCCGAAGTTAATCCTAAGGTCCCGCTTTCAGGTCTAACGGCGTAAACCGGTCCCCGCAGCTTGACGTGCCATCAGTTTGACGCTGCTTGCGGCGTCATTAAGCTGAACGATAAGGTTACCTAACGTTAATCTCAGTTATAATAACCGATAAAAGAAGTAAAAATGCATGCGAAAAAATGGTAATGACGGAAAGGTTGAAATATGGCCTGTTTGTAGCCCTGCTAGCTTCGTGACATGCCCGCAACATCGCTTAACTCAGCAGCACAAAACTTAGCGACACTGATGTCAGCGCAATAACTCGGTGGCATAACTCAGAGAAGTGATGCTCCCACATTCTCACGCCATACGAGAAAGATTAAGTGCCCCGATAATTTTTTAAAGCTTTGTCTTCTTATTTGGGCGAATACGAGTTAGGAAACTTTCAGCGCGAGGCGGAAACGAGTGTCCCGCTGTTTTTTTTTTGTATTTATTACCATTACGTTCTAGCCCGAGGCGTAAACGAGTGTTCCGGTGTTTTAGTACCATGTTTACATGAGGCGAAGATTAGGACGACGACGACAGGAGACGCCAACAGCCTCAGCCCTGAAGGGGCTTCGCCCTTAAAATGGACTGTTGCACAATGTGGAGAGGCAGACAATGGGTGAAAAATAAGAATTCAGTGAATCTGACAGAACGAATCAGTTTTATGCAGTATGTGCTTAAGGTGAGGAATCAAGGCTCTGACAGCGTTGTACTAAAATGCCTTAGGCAGCCAGAAAAATAAAACAACAATGAAATAACCGGTGCTCCATGAACCACTAACTTCGAAAATATTTTTCTGGTCTAGCTTCAACACATATCTTCCACAACCTCCGAAACCTGTGTTCCTTTGCGCGTACACTTTTATCTGTATGCGTGGGAGCCGCTTTGTGAAATAAAAGGCATTCTTGTACAATGCAAAAGGGCATCAAGGATGGAAAAAATGGTGTAGTGGGGGCTAAGAAAAACTATGAAAAACACTTTTTAGAATTTGGAGTATGAACAAGCTTCTGAAATGCAACTTTAGATTGTGCATAAGCACGGGTCTAATGCTTCCTCTCCGAATGACTTACAACCCCTTTCTGTTTACTGTAGAGGAGTCCGACCATCGCACGCTTGCGCCGCTCGAAGTTTTCACACGCGCGGCCACTGGCTGCACGGATTCGGGGGTATACCCGAAATGCAGGGTATGCGTTCTCGTTTTCGTCGCCGGGGCTCCCTTTGAGATGTACCGACGCAGTCGTCACCACAGACTAATTAAGCAGCCGGAAGGCGCCAGCGATGGTGGCGCCGTCTTCTAAAAATCACCATTCTATTCCAATTCCATTCCGGGCAAAAGGCACTTAATTCAATTACCATGACATTCCTCCAAGCGTTGCCCTCGGTCAATTCTCATTCCATTCCGGCAACTCGAAAAGGTGTAATGAATCCGGAGTCATTCCGATTCTGGCCTGCAGTAACTCCGCAACACTTCTATGTTGCCATCCCTCTTTAAGGTTCCCACATCTTCGTGAGGTCTTTGCAGTCCACACCAAGATAATCTTTTAAAGCATTGCATGAGGATAGTAGTGGCACCAGTACCAACCCAGTCGTGCTGCGGCGGTTCAACGTCCTGCTGCGTGCAAGGTAAACGACCGATTGCATAAGAATCGCCGCCTGTATACATTCCTGTGCTTTACCACTGTCATTCGGCTCTCCACAATTAACGGCGTCGGTTGCAGAGGTCAAGGGAAAGGGCATATGCTTGCCTCGCGAAAGTAACTATCGATCTCCGTTTATCTCCCGACGACGTCAAGCAGGGAACAAATTAGGTTGGCTCCATTAGCGGGGAAACGAAACGAAATAACCTTTTTCGTTGTTGTTACGCTCCTTGTTGAGCCCTCGGGCGGGGAAGCATCGGCGTATAGTGCGTAGAAAAAGCACATGACTGCAGACGCCTGGCGTAATGAGATCGCAATGGACGCTGAACTGATCCCTCGCGGGCCACTAACCGGGATCTCGGAGCGGAGAAAATCTTCGCCCGTAATGAAGGGGAGAACGTCTCCGCTAACGACATGCCGCGGAGCAAAGCCGAAGAGCCGAGCTCTACGGATCTGCAGCGAAAAGTTGCTCGAGTCAGCCACACTTGAGCTGGAACGACATCAAAGAGAAGGGGTGCCGACGTTTCTTATGCCGGCTGCATTGTTATTGGACAGTTGCAGCATAACAGAACATCGGTCTTAGCACGGCGACTGATTCACGGTCGGGGTATCTACGCATGCGCACAAACAGTTTCGGACCTTCCGGGCACGCGTAGTCGTGCCGTATAACTATGGCGCTTTTAGGGTTGCCAACTTTCCCCCCAAAATCAGCCAGTCATTCGGAGGAGTTATAGAAGGTTTAGTTTCAGTTGAAAAAAGTCATGTAAAGTTTTTGACATGCAATGTCATTTATCGTAAGATGAGGAACTTCGAAACTTTGAAGAAACTTTGAAACGAGAAAGTTGTTTGGCTTTAATACAGTATGGGTTTACTCTCCTATCGCATTCCGTCAACAGAATAGCGGCTGCTCGTTGTTTCGAGCGTTCGCCTTCGTACACTGCAAAAGGCGATGCTTTCTGGTTCTTTCCCAGCTCTCGTTTCGCCGTGCGTTGTTCCTCCCCGTAGTCACCCCTTCTTCGTCTCACGGAGGGCTCTCGCCCGTGTAATAGCGCTGCTGGTACAATTGAAGGGATGTTTTAAACACAAATATTTATCCTCGTGATTATTTAATCGCAGATGAAGACATACCGGCCAAAAAAAAATTAATGGTAAAATGCCCCCCCCCCCCCCTATCCCTCCAAAAAAGTGACCAATGACGGCCGGTTTTAGGCACAAACCAGTAACCGGCCCGCTGTATGAAAAACCGGCCGGGCTGGTCAATAACCTGGCCGATGGCAACCCTCACCGTGTTCCGTACCGCACAGTTTCTTGCCAGTTATTCTAGAAAGGAAAGGGATGCTGCAATGGGGTGTCAGTGGGAACTCTAGGAACAGTACACATTTCTATCCCTCTTAATTAGCCTGGTCTGTAACGTTCCAGCAAAAAAAAAAAAAAAAAAAAGAAAAACACGTGAACGGCTGCAAAATGGACTATGAACGGCTTCATTTACATTGTTAGCAAGTGAAGCAGGACGTCTACGTGAATATTTATAGTCTGCAATTCTAACGGGCCAAGCCAGCTATTACAGCGTACTCGCAATTTCCGCAAGATATATTCTGGTAGCGCGTTAAGAGATACAATACGTTCCGCGGCGCACTGGTACTTAACAGATTATAGCTCTACCTTTTTCTCGCCTCTTCTACCACTTCCTGCGGAACATTGTGACGCACGAACGTTCTCGGTCGCAGGAAGAAAGCGTGGAAGCTAGCGGGGCCCGACACAACTTGAGCCTTTCCTCTTGGTGGTTCTGCTTCCTCAGATTTGTGCGCTATGTGGTACCTCTCTGCATTCTTGGCTATTAGCCCAGGTTTATACAGGCTTGTTGTTGGTTCTGCTTTCTGGCCTGGTGGGCCATTAAGTTTTATCTTGCACCAAATGACGATGGCCTTCGTTATCGCGTGCGCGGTGCTTGGAAAGTGACTCAGCGAAGGGGGGCGGGGGGGGGGGGGACTGGCGAATTTGCACGAGATAACTCTGGCCTCCTTGGATCACGTCCGTGGGTTCGACCGGTCAAGCGTCTTGCAGTGTGGGGAAGGGGGGCGGCGTTGGGGAAGCCCTAGTTCCTGCGTGTATCATGTTCTCTACGCTTAGCTGGTAGCCTCTTCGCCAAGGAGATCGCAACGTTGAGCGTTTCTTCTTACGTCTCGTATTTTTCACCGCACTCACCACGGCTCACAATTCTGAATATCCTCCACTACGCCAAGCACGATAACACACTAATAAAATTGGCTCCAATTAGTGCTGTGAAGGTGGTTGGAAAGCAAAGCTTTAAACGACAGCCACAACAATTGCCCATGCGACATCAATTGAATTCACACACGTGGCTCTACAAACAGTGAAACCAGAGATTCTAGCCGTTACCTGGAATTCGCGGGGTGGCGTCCCGAACGCAGCAGCAGCGTCGGCCACGGCCGGGCTAGAGCTGCGGACGCCGCCGCAGTAGCCCGGCCGTGAGCCGGGAGAAAGAAAACGGAGAGGAGCGTATTTCGAAGGGCGAGACAGTGGAACCTAGCCGTCCTGATGTGCTAGCTTGGAGCTACACCACCGCGCGACACAGCGCAGACACCGAAACAATTCGGCATGTGAGCTTAGTGATTCGCATTTATGCCGATTTAAACTAGTTAGTTTAGTAAGTGTGAGAATTGCGAGAAAGCTGAGGGAACTTTTATAGCCGCTATTTAACAGGACCAGTTGGTACTTTCGCCTTTTTAATTACCTCTTAAAACACAACGAATGGTATTCATTAATTTAGAAAACGGAGCCCCATTCGTGGCAAGCAGTGCGCTAAAGGTAGCGTTTCTCTAACGGCCAGATGTCTATATGTAGTCTCTACATTTTGTTTTCCCGCTCTGCAAACCAATCATTAACGTGTATTTGCCGTACGACCACTTAATTCCGTCGGGTCCGGGTTACCCAGGAGGTGCTGTCGAACAAGTTAATCAAGCCGTGCGAAGGCACCGCGCAATGGACGCGAAGCTGCGCCAAAACAGGCCCAGAACCGTCGCTGAAGCGGGACGACAAAGCCGTACCGCCACCGCCGCCGCCGCCGCCGCCGGCAAGCAGGTACTCTCGCGCGGGGAACGCTGGGTAAATTCGCCGCGCCATCTATAATATTCCCCGTGAGTGCAAGACTCCGCCCCCCTCCTCCAGCCCGCCGCCGCCTCCGCCGCTTTGGGAGTTTGTTGTCCCGCACGCCACGAAAGAACCGTTGGCTGGTAGAGCTAGAAAGCTGTGCCTTAAAATGCCACACGCAAGTTCACGTCTACCCAAGTATACCACTATGAAAGCTTCGCGTTATCGATTTCCACCCATGCGTGGTATCTGCGATTTTTTTTCTCTGGTTTTGTGTAGTACAACATGTGTCCCTCACAGCTGCATCTGGTGGGGTGCCTCGATGGCTGCGCCACCGTACAGGGTGAAGACACCCTTTGACAGGTCCGACGCTGCCGATATTGCCAAACGGAGCCATGTTGGGTCAAAGCGCTCAATGCGGTCGGACGCATCTTGCTGTGAAAGACCGCCTCCCGTTTGACGATATCGCGTAAACTGTTCTTTCAAAATATAATTCGGTTTCCACATGAGGTTGCTGTTGCATTCCGACCCAAAAGGACGACCACAACGTATATGTCTACACCCTGTACGGCGGAGATGAACGTGCATCGAGGCACCCAAGCATCCGGCGTAGAACGGCACACCTCGACCTCTTTTTCCGTGTTCAATTTTTTAGATGCGACTGCATCTCATTCACTCGCCTTGCCCCTCCATACGGCGTTGTTGTTGTCCGTCCACACCCCTCCCCCATTCTCCTCGCCGCGCGAGCTGCGCTCTCCGCCGCTCACCCCCTCTCCTCTCCGATAGCGAACACGCTCTCGCGAGGGGCATTGGATTGGATTCGATTGGGTTGGCTTGGCTTGGCTTGGCCTGGATTGGATTGGATTGGATTTGGATTGGATTGGATTAAAGTGGATTGTGTTGCGTCATAGCCGCGCCACGTTGCGTCATAGCCGCGGTCGTTCCAGCACCGGCGTTCCGATTTCGGGCACGTGCATAGACTTGATCTTCGCTGCAAACTGCACGGTGGTCCCGTTACTTCACCATCCGCTACCCGTACACTTCAGTGACCACAAGGCCGTCATCGTTAACGTTACGCCGCGTGTTAAATAAAGAATAGATCATACGCGTTCCTCACACGTTTCACGCAATTAGAGAATCAACCCAACGGAAACACCAAGTGAACCGCCAAGATGCGTCGCATCTCCACAGGGTTCCCCTCGCGGGAAGGTGGGGTAATTTTTTAGAGGCGAAGCACCTCAGGGGCTCGGGCTGTCAGCGTCTCCTGTCGTCTAATGTAGTCATGGTACTAAAACAACGGGACACTCGTTTTCGAACGCCTCCCGCTAGAACATTTCATCTCCGTGGGCAAATACGCGTACTAAGAGGACTCACTGGGAGACTCGTTTTTCAACACCTCGCGCTACTTGCTAGCATGCTGCGGCGTGCGGCACAAAGACAACTTACGGCCAGTCTGTCTCTCATTTAAAGGCTTAAATACGGTTCAAAGCAAGAGACGGCGCCACCGCCTCAGGAAGCGCGCTATTACTCCTTCCTCCGGCGATTCTCCGGCGCCCAATCAGCGCGCGGCATGTGGCAAGAGAGAGACTTGCAATTCTTCAATACACTTATACACTGCATGCTTCCCCCCTCCCCAGTGTTCATGTTAGTGGAGATGGCCGGGATTTCTTTCTTCTCTTTCAGGCTTGTCATGCATTCGATGACGGCTCCAACGGCAAGCGACTGCAGTTTCATATGTGCAGCTCCTTCTAAATCTAAACTGATTCACTAAACCAGCGAGTAATGGAAAAGTGCACGAGCCGTATTGAGTATGCGTTGTCAGCCCATACGTGTACACGTTGTGCAGGAGTTCCTGAACATCATGTTCATCACGGCGGCCGTGTTCACGGTGACGGGCGCCGTGGTGGCGGTCCGCTCGGCGTTCGGCTCGGAGCCCGAGGACGCGTGGGCGCTGCCGCTCGAGGAGGACCTGCAGGCGAGCCGCAAACGTCTATACTGCTTCTTCAACCACACCGCCCACCGGAGGCCCGAGCCCATGCGCTTCGCCGTCGACAGCATCCACGTCGAGCTCTGCGACGACCTCGTCTACTGCTACCTGGGCATCGACCACGCCACCGCCAACATCGTCAGCAAGGTACACTCATCTTCCATCCCGAATCCTCCTCAGAATCATAATCCTCAGGTTAGTGCTTAGCATGTGGTACTACAAGCGTGGCTAATAGGACACTCCTTAGAGGCGACTACTACCCACCGTCTGCCACGGGAATAACCAAAGAAAGCAGTTGCTTTTTGCACTAACCTAACTTCACCACCGTGATTTGTTAGGAGATATGTGTCAACAGGACCTAAATAGGGGTATTTGCTTTGCTTTTTAAGTTTTCGCGGTAAAAGCTTGTAGTCCTGCACGGGCTCGCAGAAGTAGGCAAACGCCATGAGCGAAATTAAGATCAGTTACAGTTAAACCGGCTCGGTCTCGATTGATGCTCGCCAAGCGATTTTCACTCGCGGATGGGCATATAGGCCATGGCTTTCTTCAAAGAAATCTTTACACACTGCAAAAACAATCTGCCCTGATATGCATTTTCACATCCCTGGGGAGCTTGTGTCGCATACAATGGCGGGTAAGTCTGATGAAGCTCTCAAGTGGTATTACAGAATTGGACAAAAGTACTGCCAAGTATCGCACATAACGAACAACTGATTCGTCAGAGTTTCCAAGGGAACTAAGGAACCGGAAATGAGCGGCTATTCGTTGGAGCCCGAAGAAGATTCGTAATTTTGTTTTCAGGATCCCAAGTTCGACATCCAGCAAGAAGGCATCCGCAAGTTCACCAGGCTAAGGAACAAAGGTGAGGAAAAAATTGCTACGTAGTTCCTGTTACACCGAGGCATAAAATGAAGTGTAAATGACGATTGCGCCAAGGATTACCTAAGCGCAGTTTTATGTCACGTGAATTCCTGTCATTGACCAGCGCGCGCTACATAACTTTTAACCACCTCTTTTACATCCTCTACTCGCCCGCAAACATAACAAATATGAAAAAAAGGAGATAGACACGAAATATATTGGGGACGTCAAAGCAGGGCTGTCTAGATTGATGTTCGTGCTTGCCTGCAGTCTAGGTGCAGGCTTAAGAGGGCGCTATGGTGACAGCGGCTCCTGACGATACGCCAGAGCCATCATCTTCATAGACAAACTCGATGAGAGAGAGTGCAGACAGCATGGTGACTTCCCGCGTGTCAGTCGACGTACGTCGTCGGACGGATGGATTCGAGGAGTTATTGAATGGTACAGTAGTTTTTGAAGTGCAATATACGTGGCACGCCTGGAGATTCGGCCGACACCTAATATTTGAGAATATCGAACACCAAGTCTCCGAATCAAATGCAAATAGAATAACTGTATATTCTCTTAAGGCCCCACGTACAACATATTGCACATCCAGATTTCAGCGCTCCGTAAACAAAATATAAACATTATAAACAGATTATAAACATAGTAATATTACTCCTAAAAAGAAACTACTACGCTGATATTCGAAATTAAGAATAGTCGCACACACCTAGTCTTATTCATCATGAGTCTTTATTCATCATCACCCAGATACAGTATATCTGGGTGAGGAGAAGGAGGGAAACTTTATTTACACCGTGTAACGCCCTGAATTTCCACGATAATGCAGATTTCGGGAAAGCTTCAAATTGAATCGTTGTAATAATGTAAATAGAGATAATTGGTCGAACAAAAATTTGAAAATCTAGAAAATAATAAAAAAAAAACATTTAAAAAAGGCGGAGAATGTCAAAACGTATACCGCATGCCATTTCCACAATAATGCAGATTTCGGGAAAGTTCCACCTGTAATCGCGATAATGACGTAAATGGAGGTAACAATTGGTAGCACGAAATTATGAAAAAAAAGAAAAATATAAAAGAAATACCGAAAATTGCGAACCGCGTAACGCCCTGCATTTCCACAATAATGCAGATTTCGCAAAAGTTTCACCTGCAATCTTTGTAATAGCGTAATTGGAGATAATTGGTCGGGCAGGATTTAGAAAAAGAAAAAAAAATGGATGGAGAAAACTCACACTCAGGCGGCATAAGAATGCTACGCATTAGTAGACAATTCTCTTAATTTTCGCAGAATTTTTTGACACTGCCGGTTTAACTGACACGTGGGGGACGCCTCCTCCTCTTGCTGCTCCTCATTGCCCCTCTCCTCCCCGCGGCGATCGGTCGGTCGCAGACGTGAGCCTGGTGATCTGGGCGGCTGTGGGCGGGCGGCGCTCGGACAGCGAGGCGTTCCGCAGGGTCGCCGGCCAGCGGCGCTTCCGCGTCGAGTTCTCGGAGAACGCGGCCCGCTGGCTGCAGCAGTACGGCTTCGACGGGCTCGTGCTGCACTGGCTGTACCCGCTGGGAGACCAGGACCGCCAGGCGCTGGGTGCGCTCCTGAGGGCGCTGCGCAGGCGCCTGTCGGCCGACGGCATGCGGCTCGCCGTCGTGCTGCCCGCGGACAAGGCGCAGAGGAACGCCGGGTTCGACGTGATGGACGTCAGCAACGTGCGTTGCACGCGCTGCGCCAGTGGGCGTCCAGCCTGAAGGAACGAACAAACGAATGAACGAACGAACGAACGAACGAACGAACGAACGAATGAACGAATGAACGAATGAACGAATGAACGAATGAATGAATGAATGAATGAATGAATGAATGAATGAATGAATGAATGAATGAATGAATGAATTTCTAGTAAAGTTTGCAGAAACAGTGCGAAGGACCATTTAGATAAACGTTGCTCCCAGGCAACTTGACGAGCCCCAAAAGGCGGGAAAACACACACAAGGCAGCAACACAGAGGGTTGAGAAGAAAAATAAAAATAAAATCACCCCGTACAATTGATGTAATCCGTTTGGCATCAGTCTCCACATAGTGCCAGGTGAAAAAAGTGCCGCAAGTAAGATATTTTTGAGGGTACCCACAAAACATCAAGAATACAAAAAAAAATACCGCTACAGAGCACCTAATATTCACAAGTGTTTTAAATGTTAGGACATTAAATGGCCGATTCAGTAAAAACGTCAGCATTGGTGGTCAGCCCATATACCAACATGTCGTCGGAACTTTCCAGGACCTGTGCTAGGCAACCCGTAACCCCTCAGGATATACCGGATAGACTAGATGATTCAATGCAAGCTATCCGCGCCATTCCCGTGGGCAGGATTCCTGAAGAACTGCAGTATGATCTACGCGAAGCCCTAACAAAACTACGTCCCCGCACTGTCACACTGAGGTGGATTCTTGGCCACGCTGGAATCCCAGGCATTGAGGTGGTGCCTATATCCTCGCCCGCGAACTTCTGCACCGGGGGCCTGGGATTCGATCCCTGGCCTTATCCATCCACGTGGGACACTATTACCACTACAAACGAGAAATACAGCTCCACTATGAGAACATCAGAGAAACTCTTCGTACACTTCCTGTTCCAGGCAAATCTCTAACCACCAGGCAACTACTCATTTTTCGACGCATACACTTAAATACCTTCCTTACACCTCCTCGTTCCTTTCTCTACCATATCCGACACTCCCCAGCATGTCCCAATTGTCCCGAACCATACGCAGATTTTACAAACTGTAATTTTTCCTCTCCCATTGCAATTCAGTCCCCACATCTTCTACACCCTCATCTTTCAACATAGCGTACTTGGCTAGCCTCGGACCAGCTCACGGACCAGTTGGCGTTGGTGAACCCGGCCCGGGAAATTCTCGACGCTTAATGTTGCTTTTGAATAAGGTTTCTTCAAGATGAATCAGCACCAACTCCCACAACTTTACATCCTGTTAAGGGTGTTTTCCTCCTCCTCCCCCAAAACTTTCCATAGCGCGTCGTTCGCTATAGTAAAACACAAGTACCGCGCTGCTAGGGAGGGCCAGGCATACTCATATGCCCATTGAAAGGGGATAGCGAGGGAGTGGCTGCGTTTAGCGTCCGGCGGCAGGGAGGCGTCGTCGAGCACGGGTTGCGCTGGCCTCACCCAGCGCCTCAGCAGTACCATCTAGCGGGGCGCTCTGCGCGCAAGTAAAATTCTTCAGCAATATCGTCCATATAATACCGCTCTAGAACCAACATGCTAATGTGGAAACTAAAAAAAATAACCCCTACCATTTTAAACGCAAAACCCTAGGAAAACTTGGAAACGTTACTCGCAGCACAAAACTCGAAGGAGCACTGAGTGGTGTTAAAATTGGATAATAATGCTTTCGCATTCACAACTCAAGAAGTGCTTACGCGTCCTTGAATTTCTTTCCGTAAATAACCACCAGTGGTCGCCACTCCTCCTAAGGTAGCTTTGCCGCAATACGACCGCTATCGCGGAGAAGCAGGCTTCACAGGCACAATATCGTAGGCACAATTTGGTATTCGCATTAACTGGAAAAGTCACGTAGCGCTTGTGGGCAGTCAAAGTACAGAAAAGCCAGTTCGGGGTATGAATATTTTGATAATGAAGATTTTGTGGTGGGAAAACATCACTGCAGCGGTTGCGATCTAAAATGGAGATCGGGATGGGCGTGGATCCGAGAAACGATTGTAACCTGCGCCCATTATAACGCAGGGATCCATAACAAGCCACGTGTAACCGCCGAGTTTAGTGAAGTTCCACGTATTCTTGACTTACAGTTGTTTTACAGCGGAGTTGCTTTAAAATTATCGTTTAATCTTGTAATCAAATCTAATACTACAGTGAACTCCTGTTAGACGAACTCGAAAGGACCCCGATGGTGTGTTTGTTTTAGCAGAAGTTTGCCTCATCAGACGCCCTCCCAAGCAAATAATCCAAGGTGCATGCAAATATCGGTCTTGAAGACGGTGAACTAAGTAGACTTACAATGAAGAAAAATGACAAAAAGATTTATTTCAGTGCAGAACTTGACAGCAGACTGTCTTCAAGTGCTCTTGTCTGGTTTTATCCAGTCCAAGCGGTGACGGAGAGCGTACACCCGCAACCTCAAGCGACAACGCAGCAGAAACAGAGAGGGAACTCCTCACTTTCTCGGCGGTGACGCGGTGGGAGTCGCGACGCGAACCGACGCGAGCTCTTATGCTCCCGCTGAGAAACGGCATCGGTCAGGAAAGCTGCTGCGTTCACGAACAGGAAGTGTCCGTCGTCGGTATTTTACCTTTTTTATCCTCATAGTTTTGTGCCTCTCTCCTCCAGAGCAGAGCCACCACAAAATCCGCCCTCGACTTTTTTTTCTTTGCTTTGCCGCTGACTCCGCGGTTTCAAGGGTGGGAGAAGTGGTAGCTGTATCGGCGTTTCTTTTTTCTCGCTCTCGGCGCTGTAGTTTTTTTACTTTTATTTCCCTCTGGTCGCGTGATTGGCCCGCCGCACCCCGCCAAGACTGCCATGTTTACTACCCAGAACCGCCAGCAGCGGTGGTCACCCCGAAAGTTGGTCGTATTAACTGAAGAGTACGTGCATGGCTGTTCATATTATTAAGCGGATTCTTTTTTGTATTGGGTCTATGGAAAACCAAACAAATGTTCCCACGTTGTTCGGCATAAGCGAGAGTTCGTCTTAACTGATTTCGTCGTAACGGGAGTTTACTGTATTACATCGTCTGCTCGTTATATGAATCCATGAACCTCTTAGAGACGGCCTAGGCTTCAAAAAAGTTTGGAAATAGCGTTCTAATGCTTGACTCTTAAAACGCAATACCCTATTTTCTCACGTATAACCCGCACCAAAAAGGCGAAAATGTCAGGGGTGAAGTAGAAGGGAGTACTGTTGGGCTAGTTGGTAGGACATCATTATAATACTATAGCGCAAAGAACTGGAAACGAAGACAAGTAAGACGACGGGACGAGCGCTAAGTAAGACAAGTAAGACGACGGGACGACGACGGGTAGCGCTCGTCCCGTCGTCTTACTTGTCTTCGTTTCCCGTTCTTTGCGCTATAGTATTATAATGGTCAAGTAGAGGTGCGGATTATATGCGAGGTATTTCCTTTGATGCAGCTCCACCGCAATGCGCGTTGGTCCGTGGTGCCACTACAGCAGTAATAGCGACTAAGCCACTGTTATCCCATTGACAGTGCTTATTTTGCACACACAGCCCAACAATATACCAACCTGGAAAACGTATGCGGCAAGCCATCTAGTAACGTAGTAATGTTGATTGAGTAGTAGATATGGTCCATTCTCTTATGTATAAAATATACGGGCAATACGCGGGGGTATATATTTTTTTCGTCGACGGAAACTGGGGATGTGGGTATATGCAGGAGCGGGTTATACGCACGAAAATACGGTATACAAAAAAAAAAACCTAAGCTAACACGGGCCTGGAGCTACGCCAACCTGCAATTAATTGTCATAGATATTGGTGAAAGCGACTGCCGCGCAGGGTGGTAAAAGCAGCTTTCGACATGAGTTGTAAGGCAAATTACACCCACCTCCCCAACAAGCATGCTGTCCGTCGGGACTGAACCTTAACTGTGCCAAGTTTGATGGTGCTGAAAAACTCTAAATCATGTTCTCAGCTTGTAAACGGTGGTAATGATCTTCCTCTCACCTGCTCTGTCTCAATCACCTGCCGCTGTTGCTTTCATAAGCCTCCCCCCCCTCCCCCATTGGGCTGAACCAGGTTTCATTTCATCAAATTCTGTTACTACCACAAATACCCGCCTTCGTCTTAACGGTTTTTTTCACAAAAAAATGAATTTTTAGTCAATATCTGATTTCTATATTAACATTCTTTTCTAATTTTCTTCACTTCCCTTGACGACTTCATTTTACGCGCTGCAACAGCCGTTGCAAAAGAGCAAGCAAAGGAAAAGCCGAATTTTAAAATGATGTACCCGTATCGTAGACTCTGGTGGGTTTGAAAAAGGAAGCTAAATAACATTCAAGGCCCCCCGCATGATTAGCGTATCAGCCTGAACGCTCATTGCGGCCGGCCGCAATTAATCATACTGAGGCATGCTAATGAGGTACTCCAAAGTGTTGAGTTGCTCGCGCCGGCGTAACCATAGATACAGAAAAGTTGGAGCGTACTCCATTATTCCACCAGGAAATTTGCTATGAATAACACCTGTTGCGCTGCGTTCGAAATATTTAAAAGCGAATAAACTATATAGCGGAACGTCGAAGCAGCCGTTATGCGTCTGTAGAAAGCCTATGTGCGCCTATTTTCCGGCAGATTAGACAATTTATTAATGTCCATGGCTTATTGGAGCAGCGTTTATTGGAAAAGAACTGCTCATTCTCGTCTTGCAATGTTGGGTTTTGGACGAAGGGAAAGCGACTATTGTATGAAAGGTATGGAACGGAAGGAAGGAAAGAAAAAAATGAGTAGCCATTGCTTTCTGTTAGGATGGATGACCAGCGAAGCTTTTCTGCTGACGTTATAGGGGTGACACAGAAAGATATGAGCAAACTATCCCCGAGAAAGAGTTTTTAGTCTCGGACATGGTACATATATGCAACAGTAGCCATAAATGATTTCGTGGTTGTACGCGTAAGTACGGTTTGTCCAGGGAGGGCACGGTTTTCGGGGTAGAGCACGCAATGAACGTGCACACAGTTGCGCGGGAAGACAGGACACACATTCTGCTCGACGCAGTGCCGCTGTAAGGGCGAACGCGCGGTGAAGATTGATGCAGCCATCGCGCCTTTTTTTAATATTTTTTATGGCACATGCCCTTACTCTTTCCCCATGAACCACTCTCTGACCCTCTTCCCATAGAAAGACCTAGCAATTAGGCGTTCTCATTGTGGAAGTGAACGAAGCGCTCGGTTGAGAGTGGCTGAGCTTGCTCTTGCGCTCCCCATATCCCCCTCTCCACAAACTTCTCCTTGGAACGAACGAGCGATTAGATGCTTTCACTGCGGAAGCCGTCAGCACCGCGAATAGGTTCCGTTGGTGGCGCTTCTGTCAGTGTTGGGAAACCGCACATGGCGCTCGCTTGACCTTGAGCGCATGAAGCGCTTACCTGAAGGTCATGGGGACGGCACCAAACGTTTCCTGGGCTTTCACATGGGGTAATAAAGTTCGCTTAAGAACAGTACAGTAAAGGCAAGGAGGCTAGCCAGGGAAGCGTCCAGTTGGCTGCCCCACATATGGGGCTGCTATCTGGCCGTCGTTTTTGAGGAAATATTTTCGGCTTATCGACCGTTCTTTTGACGCTGGGACACTCGGGGATTAGACCGCCGTTGACCGTAAGGTTACAGCTTGGCAGGTGGGCCAATAAATGATATAACACAGTAGTTGCAAAAACAGAAAAACGGCCCTATAGCTAAATTGAGAAAAACTGGTATGGTGAGGGTGTAATGTGCTCTGACTATACCTGCGATGTCGTTGTTAAGCGCCTCATCAAAAAGTTGCGTGCAACGCCATTCATTTAGCATCTCACACCCCGTTCGCTGTGTTACCAGAAATGTCTTGTCCAATTCGATGTCGATGAGCTGATTAACTTATATGACCGTGTTTTGGTTCGCAGCTGGTGGACGTGATCTTCGTGGCCACTCACCGCACCATGGAGCCCTCCACGTTCCCGGTCGCTAGCTTCTTCAGCCCGCTGCGCGTCAAGACGCAGGCCAAGCATCGGGGCCAGACGGGCCTGTCGCACGTGCTGGGGGACTTGTCTCTCGAGCTCACCCAGATGGACAAGGTCGTCTTCAGCGTCACGCTGGCCGGCGCCTCCTTCACGCTCAAGAACCCCTCCGCGAGCAAGGCACGCTATCCGCTTTGTCGTGCTGTCGGCTGTGGGCTTCATACGAGCGGACAGTCACGGACAAAAGAAATGCAAACGACAAAATGTGAACCAGAACACGAAAAAAAAAAATACAGTTCGCTATTGGTATATTTGGAAAGCCGCATTTCCCTACCCTCTAACTGTAATTAAGCCACGCGTCAATTTAGATTGAATCGAAAAAAAAATTGTGCTTTGTGTGTTCCGGTTCATAATTCCATAATCCTGTTTTATTTGTCCTTGACTATACATCCAGAACAATGTTAGATTTCCGGCTGCGACGCCTGTTCTCGTAATGGTTGGGAAAACAAAAGATCTATCGCTGTTTCTACAAGAACTCGAGAGCATATCGCCCGCGAACATGAGGCTTGGCTCGATGCGCACGCCTGTGCTCCAGCTTCAGAAGCCCGCAACGCAGCGTTTCTCGCACACCCCTTGCACACCGCGCCAGCCGAACTTTGCGTTCTAGTCGTATTATATCACCTGGAAATTGGGCTAGTCTACCGCCCGAGGCCTTCAGCGATGTCCCTGTGGTGACGAAACCTTCGAGCATAGAGTTTCATACTAATATATGCTAGAGGGAAATCTGGCACCACTGTCTAGGGGAGCCCCGCTTCGGCGAGCGTTCCTTCATCTACCGGGCAGGCAGGTTCCACTTCCTTGGCATGGCCATGAACAGGCTGAAAAGTTGCCTCTGGCTGCAAAAAATATTCAAATTTGTTTTGTTATAAAATTGAAGCTGCAAAAATATTTGTCAGTGAATATTTAGAAGCTTCAGGCCAAATGAACAAAAAGAATTTACCATTTTTTATTGATTTTAGATTTGAGACAAAAAAGAAGCCATGTGGATAGCCAAGTAAGTAGACGAGGGACGTCGCTAGCTGCAATGGCGGTCCCCACGACGGCCCGATATTGCAGTGCCAGATTTCCTTCTAGTATATTTTAGTGTGAAACTCTATGCCCTCGACAGCACACCGGTCGACTGCAACGCCTTCTTACTAAACCGGCCCTTGTAGGTACTGAGGAATTTTTCTAAAAACAAGATAGTGGTTTTGATATTTTTCTCTGGCAATATTATTTTTTTTGCATCCTTTTCTGGGTCTGAATAAATTAATTGAGGACTTAAAATTTTAAACAATGAACCGTACTGTTGACGCCTCTGATCGTCTGCTCACCGCAGAGTGCAGGCGACCAGAGCTAAAAGCAGCGTGCAAATAGATCACACTATCACACTAATTTTTCACTTTTAATTGCTACAAAAAATAATCAAGAAAAAGTGAACTTCAGCAAAGCTTGATGCCGGGCTAGTTGGTGTAACATGCTTTCGAAGGTAAGTTGCGCTTGTTGTGATCAGAGACGGACGTGCGCAAAAAAAAAAAGAAAAAAAAGAAAACAACAACCGCGCACTTTCACGAGAAGACACGGGCAAAAAAATGTACACTTCACGAGAAGACAGCGTCTTCTCGTGAAAGTGAACGTTTTTTTGCCCGTGTCCGACTCTGTGATCACAACAAGCCCAACTTACCTTCAAAAGAAGAAGTGAACAAGCAAGTAATTTTGCAATAAAAAATGGCTGTAGCTCAGCTCAGCTAACTCTGGATATGCAAAGCGAAAGCTTGGGTTAGCCTGGTTACGTGCTGGTTCCACTTGGTGAACCTTTCGTCTACTTGTTATTATTATACTTAGGTATACACTAATCGGTAAGCCAGGTATGACGGCTGTGCCTAAGTCATCGGCTAGACATGACGGTGGTTATGTCTTAGGTAGACACGCATCGTTAGGCACAGGCCGGGTGGTCAGACGCCGCTTGCCGAGCATGGTTCGAAGCCGTTCGGTTCCGCCAACGCTCATAAAAGGAGGCCTGGCCTCGCGTTAATGTATGGCGAACGCGGTGATCTTCGCCGTGCGCAAGACGAGGCACGTAGCCCGAAACGACCCAGTGGTTCATGTGCGTGGCAGCAGCTGCGGCGCAGCGAGGCAGCGGGGCCAGGGGGCTGTCCATCAGCTGAGCGGCCGCTACGGCAACAGCCGCCGCCGCTCAGTTGAGCAGAACTGACTGAAAACGGCGTCTTGTGCGCAGAACTGGAAGCGGGCCCGGTGAGTCACGTGATGCGCTGCAAAGGGTGCGGCTCAGCTGCGATCAAGTGAAGGTGAACTTGCGGCCGAAGGCGAAACCACTGGACGAGATTAGTAAAGCTTTGGGTAAAATTTATTAGATCAGCAATATTATTCTTAAAAATGCCTCAGTGGCAAACGCGGTGAGTGCGTCGCAAGGTGCACAGAGAGGGCGCCACGGTCGACCAGTGGGCTGTTTTTTGCGCGCTTTCTTCGTTGCGGCGACACACCGCTGTAATTAAAAACTGGCCTGGACGGCAGACTAACGCAACGTTACTAGAATAAGCTTATTCTAGTAACATTGGACTAACGGCTATGAGAGGTCCCGTTTGCTCGCCTTAGCAGCGACATTGGACGCCTCTCGCTCCTTTTGCGGTCCATCACATCGGCATTTCGCGGCCGTCGCTCCCATTGTACCCTTTGCTTCGCCTAGTCGGTCCCGTACTTGCTGCACACTCCTTTTTAAAACGACGGCAAACGGCCGTGTGGCGTGTCGCGACACCTTGCCACGTAGGGAATGTCGGGCGCAGGGAGGTTAAGTGCTGCCAGCGCTTCACTTGCTTTTCACGAGATCGTTGTCCACATAACGTTTACTTTCTGCTTAAGCGGGACGTGACGGCAAATTGCAACTTAGTTATTTAAGTAAAGCAACCTTTGGCAACTCACTCAGGTGCACTCCAGCCCCGAAAAACGTTTTTCAAGAACAAAGACAGAAATATTAAAAAAAAAACAGCTTTCAAATTTCGCGCCATAGTGACACAATATTGGCAGAATTGGCAGGTCAGCAGTGACACAATCAATCGGAACTAGCGGCCCTATTACACTCGCTCAGTTATTTTTTTGGTGGTGGTTCAGGAAGGTGGGCGCCAATAACACAAGCAGGATTCTGTGACGTCACAGATGAATCGCCGGAAAGTGGCTAAGGAGTCACCACTGTCGTCTGTTTTGTTTATTATGTTCTTTATTTGTTCAAAGCTCACGATGGGATTGACGTCATTATTGGGAAAAGGCGGTCCTTTTAATGAACGAAACTTGCTTGAAGGGGCGGTCCGTTCGTTCCCCTAAGCCCTCCTTCACGCGCAGGTGGGTGACCCGTCGGCTGGGCCGGGCAAGCCCGGCCTGTTCACCAAGCAGGCGGGCACGCTGAGCCACTACGAGCTTGCGCAGATGCTGGCGCACGACCTCAGCTGGTCTCGGCAGTTCGACCGCGTGGCCCAGTGCTCGTACGCGGTGAGCGGCGACCAGTGGGTGGGCTTCGAGGACGACGTGTCGCTGCAGAGCAAGGCCCACCTGCTGCTCTTCACGGGCGGCATGGCCGTCTGGGACATCTGCATGGATGACTTCCGCGGAACCTTCGGCAGGCCGCTGCTGGCGCGCGCCCGGGAAATCCTGCTCAGGAACCACACCTTCGGAGGCACCGCAGCAGGACGCTCCAGGAGCCGGGCGGCCGCACTGTGGAGAAGACGCGGATGGCCGGAGTTGGCGCTGGACTGAAGGACACGCTCGTTTTGCAGCGTCGTGGCGGGCCTTGGCGTCTCACTGCCGGGAAGAGACTCCTATAGTTGTTATTAGCTCAACGAAACTTTACCGATAGTTTATTGTGTTCGTTAATTCTGTGCGACTGTGGAAATGTTGTAGGCACAAAAGAACGATGATTTTGTTGACCTGTTTATTATGTCACGGTGGCTGCTGGTCTGACATGAGTGGTTGTTGTTGTTGTTGAAAAACTTTATTTTGGGCCCGGTGATGTGGGAGTGGTCCCTGAGTCCAGGAGACCATGGGACGACCGTGCTGTCTCAGCCCTGGAGACGAGGAGTTGCTGGTCATCCAAGCCGGCGTTGGTCGTCAGGCTCTCCCACATCTCAGGAATGTAAATGGTAGGAGATAAAGTTGGTAGGGCGAAGTTATGTGCACACTTCAAGGTCATATGAATGAGGTTACGTGGATTAGGGCAGAATTTACGTGTGGCAAGGGATTGGGCGGGGTACATCCTACGCATCCAAGTTGCCGGTGCTAGGCCTCAGGTTGGCCGCTGGTTGATGTGCGCAGAAGAGTCACGGTTAATTATTAATGAGTTTGTAAGTGCACGCTGCCCGCGGGTACTGAGACGACTGCGTGGGAAAATACTTTTCGCTGAGCCCGTTACGAAAACCTTTGGATTAAGCTTTGTTAGCGGGCTTTGTGCCGCTTGAAATTGCGGCTACAAGATGCTACTGCTATCCGACCTTGCCAACAGGCCCGTATTCCTTTGATCCCCCGTACAAGCGCACAAGCGTGAGACTGTTTTTAGCCACCGCTGGAAGCGTTGATGGCCTGAACCGAAGGTATTTAAATTTGCGCTACGGCCGTACAAAATTATCAATGTATTGGGGGTTTTACGCTCTGGAGATGCACCAGGCCTATGTAGTCGAGGGCTGCAGATTTAGACCCCTAGGGATCGTCAACGTGGGGACGAGTCTCGACACAAGGGATTTTTTAATAGCAGAGCTGTTTAAAGGGGCCACGCAGACAAAACACAAGTTTAGTTCATTCGAAAGATTGCCTCGTTAGCATCACACTGTCACCACTTTTAACATAAACTTTGCTTAAATAATTTATATAATTAGGAAAAAAGAGAATGGTTATGTGACTCACTGGCTCATTTCCCGCAACAAAACCTATGATGTCATATGCCCAGCTGTGCATTTGGGTGATGGCGGAAGATGCAAACGCAAGTTAGGCAGGCCTTATAAGCTTGCAGAACGAGCCACCTTCGCTTAAATGCAATGTATATTCATTTTATAGCCGTAAGAATTGTGGGGTAAACAACTGATGTTACAAAAGTACACGTAAACATAGAAGTACCAGTGCATGCTGCTGTTGGTACTGCGCGCACTATGCGTGTTACCATTTCAAAGCAGTCCGGCGCTTTGGGGTTGTGTCACACTACACTGGTCGATTAGAGTATGCGACATTGCCTTACGTGACCCTCTTTGTGGAGCATACGCAATGTTTCACGAAACGATTATTTTCTACGGTAACAAAAACAAGCCATGTGCAAATACGGCCACAAACAAAGCGAGGGAGGACAGTGGTCCTGCGCAGTATGGTGGCGCTATCTAGGAGGACTGACGGTGAACCAGACGTTCTGAGTGCGCTGCAAACTAACCGGCATATAACGTTGGCTTCAAGGCCTGTCCTTGTTACGTCAACGCAACTGTCGCGAACACACAATTTGGCGGGAGAATCAAAATTTTAACAAATTAATTTCTTAGTGAATAAAGCATCGGATGCTGTCGGACAAACGCTGGGGGCACTATAAAACCTGAAATATTTCGAATAAAACAAACGTATTTTTCTGAATGGTTCCGTTAAGCTCTTGGTTGCCCAGTCCATGAACAGAAAAAAAATTCAAGAAAGTACCGAGCGCACGTGAGCGTGCGTCTTGTGAGGAGCGCCCGGTATCGTCCAGGCTTGCGCGTGGGCCTGCGCCACGTGTGGGGCTCGGAAAAATAGAACAAAAAATACCGATTGGATTGGATTGGGAAAACTTCATTGGTGCCTGCGAATAAAGTCCTATTGCTAGATTTTCATGACTTGGGCGGAGTCGTCACTGCAGATGTAGCCAACCCGGCTAGGGGTCCCCCGCGCCCCGTTACCGGGTCACCGGGGTCCTCCTGCCTGGCCAGCGCCACGATGACTCGCTGGGCAGCCTGGAGTTGAAGATTTTGGTCTTCAGTCCGCACCGCACCGAGGCAATCCCAGACGATGGGCTCAAGTCTTGCTGAAGCTTTGCGACACACCCGACAGGTGGCATCAGGGTATGTCTCCGGGTACATCTTGTGCTTTAGGTAGGGGCTCGGGGCCGTCTTTGTTTGGAGTTACCTATAGATGACCACCTGCTCCCTGCTCAATCCTTTGCGGGGCGGCGGGACCTTGCGTCTGGCAAGTCGATGGGCCTAAGTAATTTCTTTGTAGGTAGTCATTCGGTCTCGTGTGCTGTGCCACAAATGCTCTCCACCACTTTCCTCGGCGTAGTTATCGAGTTCGCGCGCACGAGTGTGTGCGGTTTCATTGTGGTTCTCAGCACGTGCCGACACCGTCCCTGCGTGTGCCGGGAACCACTTGATTCTCGTCTTCCCCATGAGGCTTGGTTGTCTTCGCAGTAGTTTCTCCGTTTCGGGAAAAACCCTGCCTCTGGAGAAGTTTTTGACAGCTTGCCTGGAATCTCTCAGGACAGTTGTGCAGCCTGCATCTTTGATGGCCAGTGCGATCGCCACCTCTTCTGCTTCCTCGGGTCTGCCACTTGCAACGCTCGCCGCCGCTAGGAGGTTGACCTCGGCGTCGACCACCGTCACCACGAAGCCCCGTTCGTTGCAGTATCCTGCTGCATCGACATAGCGGGCTCCAGCATCCCCGGCGTGTAGCTCCGCCACCGCCTTGGCCCGTGCTCGCCGCCTGCCCTCGTACTCCGGGTGCATGTTGCGCGGGACTGCATCCACCTGGATTTTGTCCCTGGTGTCACCACGTACCTGCGTCTTGGTGCCCTGCTGTTCGTGGTAGTTGTAGCCCAGCTTGTCCATGATTCTTCTGCCTGCTTTGGGTATGGTTAGCCTCTTTAGCTGCGCCACCCGTTGGGCCTCGATGACTTCGTCCAAGGTGTTGTGTACGCCCAGGGTTAGCAGTCGCTCGGTACTTGTGGGCTCGGGTAGTCCGAAGGCCGCCTTATGCGCCCTTCGGATGAGCGATTCCAGCTTTTTCTTCTCATTGGTTTTCCACTTGTGAAACGCCACAACGTATGTTATGTGGCCCATGACGGATGGCTGCACTAGTATGAGGTTCCCCTCGCGCAGCCCCCTCTTCTTATTGGAAACCCGTTTCATGAGCCGAATGGCGCTGGCCGCCTTGCGGGCAATCTTCGCCATTGTGTCCATATTGTTGCCCTTCTCGTTGAGAAGCATGCCCAGTACTCTGATGTCGGATACCCTGGGGATCACCGAGCCGTCCTGGGTGTATATCTTAATCTTGTCTCGTTATCTTCGTTGTCTACGCTGACTGTCTTGGGGCTTGTACAAAAGTAGCTCAGACTTACTCGGTGAGCATCTCAGGCCAGTGCCCTCGAGGCTCCCCTCGACGGTCCTCACTGCTGTCTGCAGGACCTCTTCCACTTGGGCGTCGCTACCTCCCTTGACCCACAGGGTGATATCGTCGGCATATATTATATGCTCGACGTTCTCCACCTCTGCGAGCTGGTGGGCGACCCTGATCATCACCAGGTTGAACAGGAGCGGCGAGATCACTGACCCTTGAGGCGTACCTCGGCTCCCGATCTCCATGGCTTTCGTCTCGATGTCCCCGGCGATGAGCACCGCCGTTCGACCTGTCAGGAAGCTCTTGATATACTCGTGAGATCTTCTTTTGCCCATGTCCAACCTCGAAACTTGCTCCAGTATTGCCGAGTGGTTAACGTTATCAAAAGCTCCTTGTAGGTCGAGCCCCAATACAGCCCTTGTGTCTCGGGTGTCCCTGACGATGGTTAGGTGTCTCAACTGCAGCATGGCGTCTTGTGTGCAGAGACTCCGTCGGAACCCAATCATCGTTGCGGGGTAGAGGTCGTTGCCTTCGAGGTAATCTTGTCACCTTGCCATCAGGACGTGCTCGAACACCTTGCCCACGCAGGACGAAATACCGAGCTCATGTGAGCGTGCGTCCTGTGACGAGCGTCTGGCATTGTCCAATTCTATCTTCGAGAACATTCTGCCGTGTGTTCGTGACGTGATCTTTCGTGTGCTCTTCGATTCGCCAGTTCACGTCGAGTTCGCGATGCCGGTTGATGCTGGTTCTAGCACATGCTAACGCGGTACACTTTGTGAGACATTTGAAAACCTTCCCGGCCGCGGAGGCCGCAATTCTGATGGAGGCGAAAAGCAAAACATTTCACAGCATATCCACGGGGTGAATGATGATGAGTGGGCGAAGCTCCTGAGGGGAAATCATAGGTAAAACCGTGACTCTTCAGTGAAAGTTCGCCCACTACATCTGTGTCCGAACGTAACGTCTAGAAAGTCTCGCTTAAACCGCGCGTCGGCACCTTGGGGCTGAGCTCGCCTGATGCGTTTTGCAGACGCCTCACGAGCTCTCACTGCATCGGGGATTCGGGGTCTGCCTGCCGATACGCGCGCTTTCTCGCCGCTTCCCGTTCTCTGACGTTTTGGAGATCCTCTTCGCGCCGCAGCCGTGCCGCTTCGCGTACGGCAGGGTCCTCGCGCCATTGCCGTGACGCTTGGGCCTCTCGTTCTCGAACGCTGGGATCTTGGCGGCGTCGTCGCGCAGCCAGACGACATGCTTCGGCCTCCCGCTCTCGTACGGCAGGATCTTGGCGGCGGCGACGCGCTGCTTCACGGAGCGCTTCTGCCTCGCGGGCTCGCACATCGGGATTCTGTCTGCGAGCACGTGCTGCCGCCGCCTTGCGCGCTCGCCGCTCTGCAGCCTTATCCATCGGGCGACTCCGAGCGCGCGCCAACAGCGAACGGATTTTATTACAACGCTCCACGCCATCTAGTAAACAATCCAAGCGCATCTTTTCATCATATACAAGTACCGCCATCTAGTAAACAATCCAAGAACTAAACTAGAGGTAGCCACGCCATCTAGTAAACAATCCAAGAACTAAACTAGAGGTGGCTACATACATACGTCAAGGATGGACAGACCCACGCCTTAAGGAGCTTCGCCCCTAAAACGCCCGTGTGCACGAGATTTCGGCGCACGTTAAAGATCCCCGTGTGGTCAAAATTTATCCGGAGCCCTCCACTACGGCGCGCCTTGTCGCCTGTGTCGCGTCGGCGCGTTAAACCCCACAATCAATCAATCGAGATTTGAAAACCTGCGGACGGAACGATCCATGTGAGGTGCAACAGCCGTGTTTACGGCAAAGGGAGAGGGGCTGCCAAGCATGCTGTTTCTTACGGCCTTGCAGGCCTTGCACCGCTAGTGCAGTCTGCGCCATTTTTTTTTCTCCAAAAGATAAATGCGGCCGTGGCCGAAATCGCAGTCCCTTCCGTGGGCTCAGCAGGGCAATGCCTTGTCTCCAGAGAGAGAGAGAGATTAAACTTTATTATTGGCATCAAAACGTGGGCCGACGCCCTCAGCCCAGGAGTCCATTGAGAGTCTTCCTGCAATTGCTCTTTCCACCAGCCGAAGCCGGGATTCGGTACAGGAGCTGGACAGCTTCTCCCTCTGCTCACAGGAAGGGCGAGGGATTCTAGAAGTCTTGGGATTTGCCGAACCTTCCCATACCGTGAGCTACAGGGTACCTGGGGCAGCGCAGCATTCGCACAGCGGGAGTATACTGCGTAAGTGGAGTTTTGTCGCGTGAGAAAAGTTAGTTATTTAGAGGGTCCTTGGTTCGAAATGAGCCTTCGCGTCAGGTGGTGTGCTAGCACAGTTGTGGTGTTCGAATGGTTTCAATTCAGCGCGTATTTATCATCCGACAGGCAAAGCATCTTCATTAAATAACCCTCCGTGGTGGCTAAGGCGTTGTGCTTCCAAGCCCATGGCAAGGGCGCGGTTTCGATTTCGTGCAGCGGCTGCCGGTATTCTTATCGAGGCGAAAAGCAAAAATTCCCCTGTGTAAGAGATTTTGGCGCACATTAAAGATACCCGGGTGGTCAAAATTTATCTGGAGCCCCCCACTACGGCGCGCCTCACCGGCTGTGTGGCGTTGGCGCGGTTAAACCTCATAATAAATCGACCAATCTTCATTAAATAAAGAGAGATATGGCATGGAATGCCTTTTTTCTCGGCAATTTTCGATCCAAAATTGTAAAGACAACCTTCAATAATTAAAGCGATAAATGGTATGGGGTGTCTTCTTTCTTGGCAATTTTTGATCCAAATTTTTAAAGACCCGGCTCCCAATGAGCGCATTAATGGGCGCTTTCCATGTGTCCGTCCCGCGCGTGTCCGACGTTCGCAGCTCGCACACGGGCCCCACTGCGCGGGGTCTGGCGTAATTAAGCCCTCTAAATGTGCGAGTCCACGCTGTGAATAAATAATTTTGCTGCCCGCGTCTCGCAGGTTTCTCGCACAAATGAGCCACGCGGGCGTCGTTTGACGTCGGGCTGGGCGTTGCAGAAGACCACCGTGGCAACTAAACGCACTCGCCGCGGATCGGTCTCCCCGCAACGTGGAGCAACGCTTGTGTAATGACCACCCACTGTATTTTTAAGGCAAGCGTGCCTCGTAAAGGCGTAGGGACGTAACTAATGAAAGTTCAGTGTTGGCGAAAAGTCCCCAGACCGTGCTAAAAGTTTCCACTCCGCAAGTATATAATTCCAAGTAGAAGCCGAACTATCGAAATCAAACAAAAATGTTTTATTTTTTTAAAAGGGGCGAAGGCCGCTATTGTCGCAATTATAGCAAAATATTACGGTTGCACCCGAGGGTTAAGCTGATGCTCTAAATAAATGCGGTCTGGAAACATTTGTCATAGCCTGCTATCCTTTGACCGAGACTGTACATAATGATCACGTAGGCCAGCTTGCAAAAAATCTCAGACGATTGTGCGAATGAATAAGTAGAAAAACAATGACAGCTTATTGTTGCTGTGACGCCGCTACGTTGCGGGGGCGTCGCTACGACGTTGCTATGGCATTGATACTTTACTCCTACAACACTGCTACAGCATCATGCTTCTGCTTCATGGGGTAGTATACTTTGTTATATAACCTGCGACTTTTCGTTTCTCTTGTTGATGTCGTTCACATCCGGGTCCTTGCGCTCTATCCCGGGCGCGCCTGCGCTTGAGACTGACTCTTTGGCAATGTACTTCTTCCGAGGAGCCATGAAAAGGGATTCTATAGTGATCCTGGTACGGTGGGTGGCGCCGGCGCAGGTACCCGCACCCGCGCTTCGTCTATCTCTGCTCTTCGCCCTAGCAGTGACGCGGTCGTGGAGTAGCTGCGCGCTCTTCTCTTTACCATAGCAACGGCGCTCAGTAGAGGGGAACAAGATACGCTCCCAAAAGGTGTGACGATCACATTTTGCCGTTGTAGAATATCTGCATTTCAATTGCTTGCTTCAGGCTACGCGGAGAAGTTACACATGCTGGGTCTTTCTTTGTTTCGTCGGCTTTTCCTGTCTATCTTTTGGTAGGCATCGCCTCACCGTGCGATTCTTTTCGTACAACGCTGTCGCATGTTTAACTATTATTTCTGCGCAAGCTGTGTTCTGTGCTTATTTGACTCCTATTCAATGCAGTAGATTTTTCGCATTTAGAGATAGGCCTCGTGTGGTCTGAACAACTCTTCAGGTGTTTTTGTTCACAGCAGATGCACGCTTTTCTATTAGGGGTACCAACGGCGTACTCGTGGTGCCGATATCTTGCAACTCAGATGTTAGGGCTCTTGTCATGGCGCATTTTAGTTTTTTTCTTCTACTACGTCAAGCAAGAGATAATAATCCCATGTCCCCACTTGGTGTTTTGCCAGAAGCCCCTAATGAGCCCATTAGTTAAGGTTCATACACCCAGTTCAGCTGATGATATTGATGACGATGGCGACGATGGCGATGGCGATGGCTAAAGGTTTCCCGATGGTGGCAGTGTCATCTCATCCGGATAAGCTACAAGCCCACTAATGCTTGCCAGGCTGACTATTCCGTATCATTAAAGGTATACCTTCTCCTACTGCTGATAATATTTTTCGTCCACGATTAATATTTACTTTTCGCCTATGCGCTCAAGCTAGCTATAGATTTTACGTCGGCCCTTTCTTTGATTTTTCTCAAGAAATACAACAATCGCCTTTTGCCGATCTCCACAAACTATACTGTGTCACAAACGCTGCCCGTTTCAGTCTCAAGAGGCTACAAAAGCCTTGCGTTACGTCCCGAGGGCCACGGGCCCGTCTAATAACTGGCATTGACTGATTTTGACAACAGAATGTCTTTGGCTATTCCTTTTGCATTTTGGCCTTATTCTCCCAGAGGAGAATGACAATTTCTAGATGGAGCCAAGATTAATTCCTGCTCTGGCTAGTAGTTCGCTTTTATGTCTCAGTTTTGGTAGTAGTACGCTTAGTTCTGGTTCTTTTTTGAACCCTTTAACGTCGGGCTGGGAATGACATTGTTCAACAATTTCCCGCTTGTAAGCATCCGTGCAGCTCCGAGCAGCGGTGAGTGGGCTGATGGCCCGTGCACGACCATGAACCGACCCTTGCTCACGCATTCCCGTTTCAAAGATGGCCAGCCCCACCTCATGGATCCCTCCCCAAGTGTCCATCTTGTAGGAAGGAATTTCAAAGGACGGAGTACCGGAACTCCGCCATCCGATTTCTCAGCGCTCACATGAAAGTGAGGATTCCTGGGCGATACTAGTGGTCATTGTGCGCCTCCAAAGCAGCTTGTGTCAACTGTTCAGATTGCGACAAGGCAGCCTCGGTCTGCGCATTGTCAGAAGGCATGGATTACGCCAATGAAGAAGGTTAAGGTGGCTCATTTACAACTGTAACGTATCACAAGAGCAGGCCGTCGGGCGTCGTAATTCTGCTTAAGCCAGTTGCGCCTGAGGCGTCCTTTTGGAAAGTGAACCCAAAAGGAGTGGCCACAGAAGTTGCAGCAGTTGTCAAGGAACAATTATTAAATCACCAAATCAACCAAGATGGCAGCTCCCTATTCAACGCGCTTTCTACAGGTGCAGCTCAGCGGCTATTGGAAACTTCAAATAAAGCTTCACTCGAAGTCAAAGCCAAAATTCCGCGTTCGAACTGCTCAACTTCGGCAGTGCCAGTGACGTTACCACAGAGTACACGGGGACCTGCTTACTTGAGTGTCTCAAGGACATGGGAGTTGTATCCGTTTACCTGCGGAAACCTTTTGCTCCCGGAGAAGAATGCCCACAATAGTTTTCGTGGGCGTTAACAGCCACCCTGTCACTTAGTACTTCGGAGCAGCTGTAGAATGCTACCAATGTCAGCGCCATGGCCATATTGCCATGTTTTGTCGTGGGCCCTTGCGTGGCAAGGTATGTTCTGGCGGTCACAGCCACAACTTTTCCTTATATAGAAAAGAACCCAAGTGTGCGAACTGCGATGCCTCGCACGCAGCGACTTTCTTAGAATGCCCTTCAATAGAGATGCAATAGCTACAAGAAAGCAAGTTATAGTACACGGGAAGTCACTGACACCGCGGCGCACAAAACCGAACACTGATAACGTCAGAGACAATGTTTCCTTTGAGCAGCAGCATTCGACCGACATCGCGAGGTTCCTATGCTGACGTCACCGCTGACTCGTCACGACAGACATCCCGGCCCGTACTCCGCTTAAAAGAAATTCCGTGCCTAATTAGGCTACCGTGACAACAGGCTTGGCCCCTTTGGCGGGTTCATCACATCAGCAACCCTAGGATACACACACCCGGTACTCCCAAGACACATCTGCACGACCGGAAAGGCCACTAGCTCAACAGCCTCACGAAGAAATATCGAACAAGGCTCTTTTACAGATCCTCATTCCGGCGCTCCGTTCTTTCATCCATCTCCTTCCGCTAGCTAGTCTCCTTTCTAAAATCCAAGATCTTTTGTCGCTGACACAGGCCCGCTCTTTCATTCGTGGTTCCTGTCTAGACCACGTTTAGCTTATATTAGCGAACAACTATTTCTCCGGCAATTGGTCACCTGTTATCTGGGACACCCCTATCTTTGCAGAGACTGTTGGTCCCGTGGGACAATCTGAGAAGCCAGAACAAGAACTCCATTGCTATCCGAGAGTTCTTCATAGCGACAAAGATATGCGGGCACTATGCTGTTGGCAAACTACATGGTGTTCAAGCTTATATTTCAGCGGGCGGAAACATGTTCCAGTTGTGATCGGTACTGATGTAATTTTTATTACTTCGTTCATTCTTAGAATAGTCATCGTACCTTTCCTTAATTCCAAAGTTCGGAGTGGCCAGGTTCTGTCTTGTGTGGGGTTAACATCTCTAATAAATGAATATTAACAGTGCAGGTGTTGCAGCTGGTCGTAATGTGTGGGGCGCAATGCATAACGCTTAAAAATGCCGAGAAAATTCGGAGCGTGCCCGTGAGCGCGTGCCTCGCGGCGACCACCGACCGTCCCCTGCTGGTGCAGTGGTTTCAGGAAAAGAAAACAAAAACACCCGGAAAAACCTAGGAGCGTCTCGAGTTGCCCAGCAACCAACAACGCCACAGCCGGCGCAACACCTGCTCTACTGAACCTCGACGCGACTCCAGAAACGCCGCGCATGCGTCGTGCACGTACGCGTTGCAGCTGCGCTTCAGCTGTCCTCAAGGGCTACCGCGCATGTAATGCTTGCCATGACCAAGACGACGGTACCGATGCATATGACGACGAATACTACTAGCGCAGTACCAAGTGATGACGGAACATGTAAATAAACAATTTCAAACTTGTAAAAGTGCGTGACAATGTGTCTTTTAGTGCTCACGTATAGGAAGAAATCCTGCAGCTTCGCTATATGGTTCATGCCTTGCGCGACTTAGTGCAAGCTTCGCCAGTGTTCTCTCTCTCTCTCTCTCTCTCTCTCTCTCTCTCTCTCTCTCTCTCTCTCTCTCTCTCTCTCTCTCTCTCTCTCTCTCTCTCTCTCTCTCTCTCTCTCTCTCTCTCTCTCTCTCTCTCTCTCTCTCTCTCTCTCTCTCTATGTTGTGTCCGCGAAATATAAATGCACGGGCGCTTTTTACATTTTCCTTTCGATGGGAATACGGCGCTGAAAAGCCGGATTTCGATATTCTTCAGCGTTACTCCTCAAAGGAGACGGTGCGGCTGCAGCGGGAGACACCTGCCTGCCGCTTTACGCTTTACGCGCTGTGCAAGAACGTTCGTGTGAGCAGCATCAGTAGCAGCAGCAGCAGGAGTGGTGGAGGCGGTGCCGGAGGAGGCAGCGTTAATATCAGCACGCCAGGATGCGTCTGGGATGATGCTCGCGCTCTGGCAGCGAACGGCACGAGCGGGTCAGTGTGAATCAATTTGGAGGCGGGGGAGCCTCCGCCTTTCTCCCCACTTCCTCCGCGGTTGCCATGGAGACGATCCGGTCACGTGGTGCTTCATCCCGGAAAGGGAGGAAGAAGCCCTTCGAGGAGAGAAAGGGGGAAGCGAGAGGTTCATCCCGGCCGCGGAAGATGGCGCATTCCGTGGTCTGGCGGCCGCACCGTCGGAAGGCGGTAAGTTGCTCCTGCTCGATTCCGACGCTCTTCCCGGGGGCTGTGTCGGTGTGCCGCGTCGGGAGTCGGTAACGGGATCACGCGCTTCGCCGCAAGCACGCGACTCGCCAGCTTCGCTGGTTCGTCTCTCCTCGCCGGAGTGTCGTGCGGGTACTTGGCAAAAGCGCTCGCCGAGCTAAGAACGCTGATTTTGCTTTTCTAGTCACTCTTGTTACGCCTTCCTACCTTCCTTTTACCCCCGGACTTCAGATTGGGCTGACAGATAAGCTACTTGAAACCGAGCTGAGCCTACTGGTAATCGGATTCGTCTCCTACGAATGTCTGTGGGAGACTGACAACAGCCTTCCCGCGTCATTGCGGGTACAAACTGCAGAAGTCTTCGTTTACCTCCCCTCTGAGCCCAACCTTAATGCAAGTAGAGCTTCGGCTGGCGCTCCGATACACTCCCTCGCTTCGCTGCTCGCATTCGACGTCTTCTGCTCCCGGCTTTTCTGCCCGCGCGAACAAAAGGAATAGAAAGCAAGAGCGATCGGGGAAAGAATGCGCGCGTAAAAGGGAAATTCATCGATCGCGGCTGGCGTTTCACGGGTCCGTTGTTCCATCAATTAAAACGTGCACGCGGATTCATTCCCTGTCGAGAGGTTTTAGGGAAAGTAGGAGCTCGAGTGGGGGGTTGGGGACACCCGCTGGGGGTGTCAGCGCTCTTTCTTGAGTGCGCGACTGGAGGCGACGCAAGAGGGAAGGAAACGCGGGGCAGGGCTGGCTGATCGGATTCGATGCGCTCAGTTTGGGGCCGCCGAGGCGTTGCCGAAACGTCTCTCTTGTGTTCGAGATGATTGCCGCCGGTTGTTGTGCACTTAGCGCGTTGATATAGGCGTCCTTTTGTCGCCGCCGGAAGACGCGGGTCGATGAAGGAAAGCACTTACCGCAAATGGGTCCTGATCTTCGCTTCTTGCTGCGTTTGGCGAGTCGCAACGCCATGTGCGGCAGAAGGGCGTTTGGTGTAGCGTATAAATTTGTGGTCCGCGTGGCGCACTTAGTTCAGCAGATTCTTTTTAATTTTTGTAACGTTCATGTTTGGCGAGTAATTCAGCAAGTGGACGTGTGACCCAGCATCGCGGAAGGGGAGGGGGGGGGGGGTGTTCTTTCCGTATTTCTGCCATGTGCAATATGAGAACAGGTTTAAAGATGTGAACAGAGAAAGAAGTAGGAAAGTAAGAGAACCAGAAGAAAGTAGAAAAGCAAGAGAGGGAGAGAAAGAGAGGGGGTAGAAAAATCACAGTCAGGAAACAGATAACAGTGGGTGAGTCTAGGTAGGCATGTAGTCCGGTTACGCGCAGAAAGCTTATTAGTGACTTGCAGTATCTGTCTTCTTGCACCCATCGGTTGAAGTCATCCCGTTCATCCCAACGGTTTATCATCCGGTTTAGCCCCTCTGGGCGCGTCGTTCGCAGCTGTGCATGTTCCCGTGCACATCGCCAGTAAGATGCTTGGCATCACCTTTAGTAGCCGGAATCGGACAAGTGGGACAAGTTCCTAGGTGTTCTGGTGAGGGTGCCCAAGTTTAGGTGACTGAATATGTGAGGGCCACCCCAGGCCGAAGCCTCCTGGGAGAAACTCCCTCCACCCGGGAAAGATTAGGGTGGAGGGGACAGACACACGGGCGCATTAGGACACGTGTGTCCATTCTCAGAAGAGATTTCCGGGCTAAAAGACGGGGGCGTGGATTACAAAGAAGGGGGATGGGGGAGGATTCAGGTGGGGAGAGCGAGTAAGAAAGATGGTCCGATAATTTGTTCGGGATATGCTGACCATGCCCCTGTACCCAATGTACACGTATCCTTAGTATCCTTAGCTGCGATGTCTTGTGGAAGATGTGAATCTGTTGGCACATCAGAGGTGTCTTCTCGACTTGCTTCAGATGCTTCACACCACTGAGCGAGTCTATGCATATACGCAACTCCGTGATGTTATGAAGTGCACTTGCAGCATTGATTTCGCCATGTACAGCCTAGAGCTCCAGGAGCAGCGGGTCTGGAGTGTCGGTGGTGTAACAGTGCGAGCCTTTAAGTTCCGGGTGTGTGGCACTGACGAAAGTGGTCCGTCCACCGTGCGGCAGAATAACAGCACCTGTGCATAATACGCACTAACGTTCAGGGACTGTGGTATCGAAGGTTGGCGCTAGCTGGTCAAGGCGAAGTAGCTTCGTTTTCCTATTGGTTGTCACTGTCGTGTTGTGTACGGCATCTTTTGCTTGCACGGTTGCTGGTAGTGTATGACATCAAAGATCCAAGTCTATGCATGCCATCGACGTCCCTCAAGTTAGGAACCATGTTGGAAAATAGCTTGAATTTCACGTGGACGCTGTCAAAATTGCCAGTGCCACCATGGGTGTCTCGGACCAGATACAACAGGAGCTATAACAGTGTTTGTGGCATACGGACACAGATCTTTTTATGTGTAGGGCTGTGCAGAATATCCCACAGCCAGGAAAGCCATAGAGGGCATTCTAATTGGATGAAATGGAATGCACACTCGTTTATTGAAAATAAAGGGAAGCCCTCTTGCCATGGTCCCAAGCCTCGGTCAAGAGTCGGATGTAAGGTGGAAGTATTTGGGGGGAGTAGAGGGAGGTAAACTGAACTTTTTTAGTCTTATCGCTGTTCCTCGTTCACCAGTGCATTGACAATAATTTTCTGTTGGCCTGTGCTTCTCCTGCGATAATGTTTATGTCTGTGTTCTTCACCGACTTGCACCGTTAACTCCGTACGTGTACGCGAAGGGCAAAATGGCATACTAGCATTTTTAACGACAGTGTACCAATAACGTGTGGTCATCTCCCATCTCGCCTGCTTGAACCCCATTAAAACGTGTTTCTTTCGTGGATGTACAGCAGAAACAGTTTTCTTGATACCAGAATGCAATATCGCATGGTGGAAGCACTTCACGTGAACAGCACAGGAATGGTGATGGGTGTGACCTTGACCGCGGGCAGTTATTGTTTAAAAAGATCCCAAATAAATTAAAAAGATCGTATCCCGACAGCAACTTGCGCTGTGGTGGTTGTTCGTTTTGCTTGTCGCTTTTTTTTTCGCGTTGAGAACACACACGCGTCGCAACTGTGCTTCAGGCACGCGAGAGTGTGATTGTATAAATGCGCCTTCTATTGCGCCTCGTGTCTTATGTTGTTTATTTTTCAATGTTATTCATACCGAAGTCATGGTCCATAGACTAGAAAAGCACCACACGTACATTTTTTTGTTTTTCTTTAAGCAAGGAATCATGCTGTTTTATAGAACTGCGGGGGTTAAATGGCGCGCTTCTTATCATCTCAGTTATTAAATAACAAAGGCGTCAAGCTATGGTCGTCTCTGTTGTTGCGGATACATGCCACTGATTTCACCAACCTATAATTAACCGCTTAGCTGGCGGCAAAGTGTAACCGAAGTTCTTCGTCAATCCTGAGTCCATTAATGTCCTCGCTTACAGCGATAGCGGTTAATGGTTTATTGTGGATGTATTTTTCGGTG
>NW_027526422.1:97935563-97991563 GCF_048455015.1 Haemaphysalis longicornis
ATTCATACCGAAGTCATGGTCCATAGACTAGAAAAGCACCACACGTACATTTTTTTGTTTTTCTTTAAGCAAGGAATCATGCTGTTTTATAGAACTGCGGGGGTTAAATGGCGCGCTTCTTATCATCTCAGTTATTAAATAACAAAGGCGTCAAGCTATGGTCGTCTCTGTTGTTGCGGATACATGCCACTGATTTCACCAACCTATAATTAACCGCTTAGCTGGCGGCAAAGTGTAACCGAAGTTCTTCGTCAATCCTGAGTCCATTAATGTCCTCGCTTACAGCGATAGCGGTTAATGGTTTATTGTGGATGTATTTTTCGGTGTGCTCGTAGCTCTGTTGTGCATTGCCGTGTGGACATCTGCGTCACCATTAACACAGCACACGCGCTAACAAGCACACTTGTCAAATGGAGTGCTCTTGCCAGTTAAACAAACGTTCTGGGAATCGTACCCAGGACCCCCTGTTTTACAGGCGGGAATCACGAACCCGCCCGGGCGCGCGTTCTTTTTCCCTGTCTTGCTTCAGGGCTTGGGAGATACAGCCAAACTCAAAAACAATGATTACAAAGTACGACATAAAAAGAATCTAGACATAATATAAAAAAGAATCGACAACGATCAAGAGGATGTTCCTAACTTTTGGAGTAATCTCGCGCCCCTCACAATTCGGGCAAACAGAAACATGCGCCCAAATCTGGTGGATAACTGGGAAGCATAAGCTCTGCTCTCCACGGCACTGTGTTCCTGAAAACAATCTCACGCCAGTCAGTCATACCGCGTTCCTATGAGCTATGCCATTCTAGTAGAACAAAAAAAAACATGGTATGGTACCCTATTGCCATATTACAACGTTTTATATAGTGGGTGCTATAGCACTGATAACATGTTATGACGGCGGGTAGTGTATTCAAGTTTCGGTGCCGGAATTAAGGTCTAAGACGCAGAAGGAAAAATAATCCAGGCTTGTAGGTGTACGTGCGACTAGAAAAATAAAAATAAAAAAACATGGCGTTGCTGCTCCACTCTCATGCCTTCACACCCATGGCAGTACATGGGAACTCAGTAAAGATGGCAAAGCCGCTACCTTACAGTATATCTTAGGGGCCGTCTGCCCAACGCAATGTACACGAATGGCCCACGTTAGGGTGTTTCTTCTGTCCTCTATTTAAAGCTATAACTTGAGGACGCACTGCATGAAAGATTGGGCGCGGAGAATCATAATCATCCCATGCTCGTACGTCAACAGCAGCAGTTTGTGTCAGCTGTGCAGCAACGGGGTGACTGTCTGTGAATTCTCGTTTAAATTGTGGAAACATTTACTTCACTACGCCAATATTGGTCCAGTGTCCAGTTCTATTTTTTAAACAATTTATGTCATGTTTCAACGTTATTTCATTGTAGCAGCTAAATGCTTCTTTGCGCGCTTCTGCTAAACGTTTCTATCATCCTAAACATACTAAACCCACTGAAAATCGAAAATGTGCTACGTGTTCTTCGACTCCAATGAGTCAATACAGGCTATAGCATACATAATAAAGCTAGGTTTATTTGCATTACCCCTTTCGCATTTCAGAGAATTGAAAAACCCTGCCTCAGAAGAAAGGCCCGTGAGATTGCGTCTACCACCGACAAGTTAAATTACTCAAAATGGCGCCAAGGACTTCGAATTTCTACTTTTTCAAAAGTAGAATACCGGGCTACCTGTCGGGCTACATTGCCGGGCTACCTGTCAAATACTTTCAGTCCATTTTCCATGTTCCAAATGGTACTTGGTTATTGTGAGCAGCTTATTATGTAGGAATGGGATGTGCATCAGGTTGATTAAGGACGTGCCATGTTTTCCTTCACAGATGACAAATGTGTAGTGGAATGTGCGTTTGTAGCACGCAGATCCTCTCCAATAGCAAGACGAGACCATCTAGACAGCTATCTAAAGCTCTTTACAGAATTTGTAACTAATACTTTTCCAATCAGGAGCTCAAAAGTTATAAAATAAATAATTTTCAATAAAATTACTGTATGGCCGATGAAAACCGCTCAGAATTCAAAATGATTCGTAGAATTCAAAATAACAGAGTAGGGTTAAAAATTTGTATATAAACCAACTACTGCCAGCAAGACGGACAATGTCACAACGATTGGATAATACCTTGTCGCATGAATGTGTTCAAATAGTTTTTGTCCTAACACTAAAAAGGATTAGAATAAGTTATCCATTGAAGTATTTCAATGAATAATGTTAAAAAACATCATCAAATTTCTTAAAACTTCTTAATCAAATTTCTTTAAATACCGTGCACTCTTAAGAGCGTTGTTGTGTATCTCACCTACGGATTCCATTTAGTTCTTTAGGTACTACGGTATATTCCCTTTGCACTAACCCCTGAAATAACAGCCACCAGGCAGGTACTATATAAAAATTTGCAATAAATAAATAAATAAATAAATAAATAAATAAATAAATAAATAAATAAATAAATAAATAAATAAATAAATAAATAAATAAATAGATGTAACTTTATTAGGGAAAGGGCTGGCTCAGAGGCCTATAAAAATGGTAGGGCGGAAAAGGAAAATAAATAAATAAATGAATAAATAAAATTAGTTCCCTTCCACTCTGTGAAGAAGAATGACCTGCGAAGCTGGACGTAGTCCGCGAAGTGCATGAAACAAAACAAGTTTGTTTTTAATTTGAGATTGAGTATATACTTTCTAGCCAATTAGCTGAATGAAACTTCGGAGGGCCCCAGCTTTATTCTCGCGGTCATACATGGAGCTGTCTGCTTCACGCCCACGTCTTAGGCATCATACTGTTAGTGTAACGCCCCAACCTCATCCGCTCGACCAATGACAGGACACCGGACAGGTCGCAATTGGCCGTTTGATGTCTACGTTTAAGGCTCCCGCCAGCATGACAGACATTTCATACTAAGGGCATAAAACCTGTAGCTGCTCATGCACCCCCCCCCCCTCCTGACCCGCGTACGCATAAACCGTCAACCGGTTAGTGCGCATGCTTAGAAAAGAAAGATACCGTCGAAAAGGTCGTTCTCATAGCCCTTTAAACTGAACAAGTAATATTGGTCCACGTCGGCGTTCCAAGCGGGCAAGTGGCTGTTCATCCGGGAGGGATTCGCACCTGCTCTACAAACTAGAACTTGAGACGGCGATGGCGGCGGCAGCGGCTTTTTTTCGCGTCTATTCGCGCTTCTGTTCGGGCCGACGCTTCTTCTATTCCTGCTATTTTTCGTCCAAGAAACGACACTCCGTCCCATAGCAAGTTAAAACCTGGAAGGACTCGAGCTTTATTCTAGCGGACAAACATGTGGCTGTACGTTTCCCTCCCGCGTCGTAGGCATCTACTGTCTGTGTAACACATCAACCCCTACCCAAACCACTCGATTATGGAGGACAACAGCTGACAAGCCGCATTGAGCAATGAGGCTTCCACGTTTAAATCTCCCACCAGCACAACGGGCTTGTCATCGGCATCAGCATGAAGCCTAGCTGTGCGTGCACGCCCCCCCCCCCCCTTCCATCCCCAACCCGTAAACGCATAAACCGGTAACCGATGATGGGCGCATACTTAGGCGTGAAATACACTGGCGAAAATGTTGCTCGGAGAGCCTTCCAAGCTGAAGAGAAATTGTGGGCTCACGCGAGCGTTCAAACCGGACAAGTTGGTTTTCAGCCGTTAGGGATTCGAATCTACACGGTGATGTAAAATGTGAGGCGGCCACGGCAGCGGCAATATGTTCGGCAACAGCGGCTTTCGATTCGATTCGATTCGATGGTGGTTTATTTAACACAAAGAAACAACATACAATGGGTATATACAGGAACTTTAGGTCGTTTTTTTGCCTGCCTATTTGCACTTCTGTTGATTCCCCACAATAATCTAATTACGGCGCTACCGCCGTTCTCAGCCGATTGCGCAACTTGTCACAGAGGCATCTGTGGTGGCGAGGGGAATAAGACTTGTGAAAGAGTTGGGAAATAAATTGTAGCATGGGTTTATTGCCCAAGCAGAGGCAGCTCATCGGTTAGCGATTGCAGTGCGAAGCGATCGGAACACACGACTGGCCGTCAAGCTTTCTTCTCGAGCTTTACGCTGACGATGGTAACTGCCCGGTGGCTACGCTTCTTCTTGGTTCTTTGCTCTAACAGCTCCGAGGGCCAGTCCCATTCACTGGGCAAGTGCCAGTTCTTTACGTGCCACCAACAGCGGTCACAAGGTCAGCCTTGATAAAGGTTCCGCGTAGCTCGCCTAGTTAACCGCTCTAACCACGATCGTAAATTGATCGGGTGGCTGCTCCAGCGGCTTCGGCATACTCGTTCCTCTTCTGCACTACAAAATAAATAAGCTGCAGAAGTCCACTGCCACCGACAGGCACCAGAATGTGGACAAATGTCAAAGTAACGCTTTCAAAGAAAAAAGGAGGGCTCAATTGCTAATAATGAAGTATCGACTATTAAAAAAAAAACGAGCCGGAGAACCAAGTCTCCGCTATTAACGACGCCGTAGTTGAACGCTGTTGGTTAATCTAGGCGTCATTGTTTAGGTTATTTGAAGTGTGTTCCGTCATCTAACGTCACGTTTATCTTCTTTATCTCTCCAATGACGTGCAAACTTGGTGATTCCTAACCGTTTTTAGCTTTCTCGCAACCTTCATTCCTCGTATTCGTACTGCTTCACGCGCGAAATCATTCCACCGCGCCCGCTTTCTTGACAAACCTAATTTGAATTTCGATTGAAGTTTAGATTGCCCATTTCCACAGGTTTTTCCCAGGTGGCTAACGTTTTTTTTTCCTGCTTTCGGTTTGCCGACTAATCGTTTGCATTCTATTCATGATCACAATCTCGGTTAGCTGGATTAGCATATTCGAGGGCCGAAATGCGACAGACTTGGTTTCCTCCCATCGGTTTGAAAAAGCTGAAACAACATTTTAAAAGACGGCGGTCTTTCTCGGGCCACCTAAAAGAGAGAATTTTGTTGCGTCTGTCTGTCATTCGGTTCAGCCTCCTGGCCAGATTTAAATACACCTTGAACAAGAATAACATAAGCAGGACCGTTCAAAGCTACTCACACGACTGGCAGAGTTTTACATGTCCACATTATTCAGCCAAAGGAAAGCTCAGGCATAGTTCAGGCAAAATGTAAGTATACATAATCGAGTCTACCAGCATTCTGTTGATTAAGAATGGACGTTGGATCGGTTTTACGATTGCAGTTGAAAAACTACGCTTTGAAAACGGCTGTAAGGAGATGCGAGTTAAAAGCAAACACGAACAAAAGCACTCGAGCTGGTGCAAGTAGCAGAAAAAACAACAGATAAAGAAAAAGACGGGCGCTGTCCCAACACATGTCGCGCGAGCAGTGCGGACGCGGTACAATAGAATCCTATTGAGCAAACTTCAATTTGCATTCACCGGGAGAGCAGGAAGAGGGCAAGGAAAGAGAAGGGAGGAAGAGTGGGTGGGGTAAAGGGGAGGGGTAGTTACGCGGCAACGGCGGCGGATGACTATCGTTTTTCAACATTTGTGGCGAAACAAGTGTATGTGCTACGATTTTTTTAGTTGAATATCAATAAAGTGCACGTCAATGGCCCACTGAAACGTATCCCCTTAAACAGATGCCACGATTAGCGGTAGCGATGCTTATTTTTGGCCGTGTACAATTCTGGAAGATGGATGATTCGACGGGTTCGTCCACTTCTCTAAAAAAAATTGGTAAACAATTTTCAGCAGTGGTAAAAAACAGGCAGCGGTACAAGGTGTAATCATCAAAGTTTTACTCGCATACGTGGTAAGATATGTCGAAAGTGTAGCAAAAGGTCAAAATAAATACTTAAAAAGTTACAAACTTCGCTGTATATATGTGGCCCAAAAGCTACCTAGAGGCCCTATATTTTCCCCTAAGAATAGCTTAAAAGACAAAACCAGAAGTGTTTCCTATCACATTGTAGGAGGGACAAAATACCCGCAGCAGTTCTAGGATAGCATGCACATTTCGCATAACCGCCTAAGAGTGGTGGTGGTGATAGTTGTTGCGTGAGGTCAGGAGGTGTAAGCTTGGCTGGATATGCCGGCAAAGAGGCTTACTGGCTAAGCCATTGGGCTTACTGTGCACGACGGCACGTTTTCTATTCACGTCCGGTGCAGCTGTGTTTTTAAAAGGAGGCGAAAAGCAAACATGTCCGTGCGTGTCTGTATGTGAGCGTGTGGGATACTTCCACTGACGTTAAGTATTCCGCGTGGTCTAATCTAATTCGTAACCTTCCACCACGGCGCTTGCCGTATCAGCTGTATACCTTTTTAGCTTCGGCGCATAAAACATCAACGACTAAAAAAATTTAGACGAAGCACGGACGAATAAAATCTTTCGAAAGGAATAAATAACGTGGTTCATTGGAGCGTGCTGAACCTAACATTAACTAAAGCAGGAAAGCAAAGAAAAGGCGCGAGGATTGATTACGCACTTCACAGGAAGTGATTGCATTTCGTAACAATGTTGGTTGAACGATGGGCTACACTAAGAGCGTGATGAAGCAAACGTTAGCTTGGGGAATTACGTCGTCGCACCGGGTTGGCAGTAGTCGACAGCCCGAAGGTACTGTAATTGTTTTACGCCAAATTACATGTGCCTAATGAATGGGGGTGAAATGGCGCGCGTTATAGCTAACGTTCTGCTACTGAGAACAGAGTGTACGGAGTGCAGTTAATGTTGAAAGCTTGTTCAGAGCTATGAAATCCGCAAGTACGGGCGATAAGGGTTGGCAAACAAAAAACAAAAGCACAAGAAAGCAGACAGAGAGGCAAAAACAAAAAAACCAATGACAATAGAGCAAACAAACAGGCAAATAAAAAAAATAAGAAAAAAAAACAGTTCGTCCCATCAGACGGCATGTCAGTGCCAATAAGCTAGGTGCATCAGACGTGGCGAATACCGATAATTAATACGCACCATAATGATGCCATCTTTTGTATCTTGTGGCCATGCGACTTCTGATCAGCACACCAGAACGTTTCGTTAGTAATTTTTATGTTTGATAAATTGATTTAAGGCGCTGGAGGCGCGCCTGCGATGAATGACTAACAGCGCACAGAGGCTTGGTGTAGATATTTAGACGAGCGCTGAGGACAGAAGTAAACACTGTGTAATTGCTCTATTCCAAATATGCCCAACATAAAAATGGCGTGGATCAAAAAAGTACTCGATGGGTAATTCCCGCCGTCTGCAAATTCAAGGAAAAAGCCCTGGACGAGGAAATAGACGAGAAGAATATAACAGCTTCTGCCTGGTTTGCTAAGGTATTCAAAATTGAAGCTGGGGAAATCGACCGACTGGAACAGAATTATATATTACGCTTACAATATCAACTCCATCAACTCTATCAACAATATCAACTACAATATCAACTCTAGCATAACACAAATAAAACTAGACCTGCAGCTGCCGCCTATAGATAGCCGCCGTAATATTGCTGTTTTGTGCGTTTTTCACAAATATATTTTCACCCATAAACGAACCCGGCTACCACATCAAATGGCTCATTCTTTTTCACGCAGATTGCATAATCAGTCCAGTTTCAAGCGCATCTACGGTAAAACCAATGCATTTAATTCGTCCGCACTGCCTCGAGTCATTCGCCCTTGGAATGAGCTGCCTCATAACATTGCCACCATATCTAACCCCGAAACCTTTCGCCGTCAGCTACCCGCGCTTTACACTATTTAATGATGTTATAAAATTTTTGTGTAACGCCTGTTACCAGGATTTGCGTATATGTTTTTCTCTCCCCACAAGTTGTATGCTTTTTCGCTCCGTTAACTGCCACAAGTGTTCATGTACGATCAAAAAGTGATCATTTTGTACTTTGAAATATGTATAATGCGTTTATATTTTGTTGTTACGATGTTCCTGTCTTAAATTTATGCTTTGTATTGTTTTACGTTTTCAAATGCCCCCCTTACTCTATGCCCTCCAATGGGGTCTGTAAGGTTTCTATGAATAAATAAATAAATGAATATTGTTACGGCAGGAAGATAAAGCGAGCAGCGGTACACGACCCCGTGGTTGCAGCCCCGACAACGAAGCTTTGGGTGGGCGCAGCTTGCGCAGGCTGTCTCATGGGTCACTTGGTAAATAATGTAAATATGTAAATCGCCTTCAACCACGGTTCGCGTCATCTGTCCTGCCGCCACGCAATAATATAGAGGGAACTGAACCCGCATGAGTCCGTGATGTTCATGTTTAACGAAAATCCGGGACAGCATAAAGAGCAAGAACTAAAAAAAAAAAAAACAATGCCAAGCTGTTAAAATACACATTTCTTTTTTAGGTTTTAGGTTAAAAAAAGGCAACAAATAATATAAAGTTAGTAAAAATTGTCATAACCGGAAAGAAAAATTTGGCCTTACCTATTTTCATTGATCACTGCGGCTGTTCGCAGCGGTTATGGTGCTTATGGTGCTTATGGTTATGCTTATGGTGCTTATGGTTCTGGTTCTGGTGCGGTGTTGTTCTATATCACTGCGAATCTTTCATCACGGTAGAAGTTTTTGTTAAAAGTCACCTGAAATAGATACCAAAGATGCCACTGCACGTATTTTTTCTGAATCCCATCGAAGGCACCGCTGCATAGGTTTTAAGGAATTTTTCCGGACTGAGATGTAGACACTTATGCTGACTATCTGATGTGCTTCCAGAAGCAAACAAATTATGTTTTTGTTTTATTGGGAAGATAAAAATTTCCAGCCTTTGTAAATATTGTAAATATTGGCGGCTTTTGTGCATATACGTTCAGTCCAAATCGAAAAGCAGTTTATTTTTAATTTAAAAGGAATGTTGCTCGCAGTGCAAGAAATATCGTGGTTGCAGCTTCACAATCATTGAGCGCGTCAAGACTTGAAATTACCACGAAAGATGTCTACTCCTCTTCGCTTCGCATGCCAGGTGGCTTCGCCTGCGGCAAAGCATAAATTTTGAATGAAATAAATAGCGTGAGTACAAGTAAGCATAAGAAAGTGAGTACAAGCAGACACAGCGATTTCTCTGTGGGCACTCTCGTGTTTCGTTGTTCGTGACCTATTTATTAATAACAATGTACCTACTCGCCCAGTCTTGCATTTCAGAAAGCGTAATGTCTTTTTGCATCACGAACAGACAGTTAAAACGATTAAAAAGACTAGCCAACACACTCAGAGTTTTGATCTTTATGGCACAGTACTTAGTGCCCTATACCTAGATATTGACGGCGCTTGGAAAGCAAGTGCCCCGCCCTTGTTTTCGCTCACGACTTTCATCGGCGATTACGCCCCTCCTTCCTCCAGGAACCACAGGCCTATAGAGTATGTACTACACCCGGCGCGTAATTTTGATCTCTTGTGTGCTTTGCCCATGCATATCTCTATCTCCCGCATTACTTTACAGTCCTTGTTCAATTCATTGATGGAGACAAGGGGATCAACAGCACGTTTTACTCACACCGCGACTCTCGTTTAGAGGAACGGAATAAAAAAAATGCAACGCTTCTCAAACTGTTTCAGGGGGAGTATACTATGCGTGCGCTTGTGTTTCAATCTTCATTTTTGATTGACGTAGGTATTTAACAACACGTTATGAAGAAGGCGCGAGGCATTTCTGTTCTCGTTGTAATAAGGGGCGGCAACGTCGCGTCAAAGAGCAGTTTTCGTTGGGATGTAAGACAAGCGGACTGTTGGTGTTTCTGGTAAAGTTTTTTTTTTGTGTGTTTGGGACAACAGTGGGCTCTGCCACCACCTTTCGTTTGACTTACTCTCCTGTATTTTATTCACCACAAATAAAATAATTCATTTCGCACGAGAGGCGTGTGGTAGCCAGCCTCTTTACTTTTTTTTTGCGCAGTTAAGCTAGGCGGTTTGGACGGGAGCACGGCGTTTCTCTCAGCGGCGCTGTCGTGCTAACAACGCGTGCCATCCTTTTCTTGTGTGGGGGTAAACATTGAATCTGTTCCCCACTTGGTTTTTTACTGCCAAGCTGTACATGACCAGGGTTCGGTGGAGGTTTTATGTGCCCAAGCAAAATTACCGTGGCTTCATGTGTCATTGAAGCGCAAGGTTCGAAGTGTGCTAGCTCGAAGCGTTCGTGGGTGCACTTTGGTTTGCTTGTTTGTGTGATTTCTCGCTTGTTCTCGCGTCCAGACGTGCTTTAATTAAAGGTATTTATCATAAATGTGCCGCTGTGGGACCGCCGTCTCTTTGTAATAGTTCCAAACGCTTGCGTGCGTAGTTCCCTTTCCTTCCGCTCTCCAGTTGTGGCGGGTACAGGACACGCGCCTTTAACGTGCCTTAAGGTTCCCGAGAACGAACCCACCGCTCCGGTATCCCCGGTGACAGGCGTGCATTCAGGCGTCTTAGGGTGTCTATACTTTACGCCGGGTGGCGCGCACGTCCCAATCCCATGCACGCGTTTATAGTTTCTTCCGTCTCCGCCGGGGTGGCGATAGTCGTCTACACGAATGTGAATGGAACAGAAAAACAAGACAGTAAATGTGTGTGCGTACCTCTCCTGACGATGACCGCCTCCCAAGGCAATATTACGTTCGTATCTTTGTAAAAAAATTCTGTCTCGCCTCTGCTTCACTGGTCATCCAACTTCAGAGAGCGGAAGGGCTTATGTTTATTTAACCTAGATTCCATGGTTTATTTCGTGCTGGTAAGATATAATGTATGTGCATTTTTAATTAAGCGAACACTGCCCTCGATTACGTACAGTCGGCAAAAGGCTTGTCTATAACGCTCGAATGGCGTGCTCCGGACTGCGCGGGAGACACCTAGTGACAACGCCTGGTTTGAGATATATAGATGGTGAGCGTGCGCGGCCCGTATCAGCGCGACGGCTGTGTCCCTCCTCGCTGTGCCCGTCGCCTTGGCTTCCACACCTTCTTCTACCGTATAATAAGCGCTGCATGCCTGCGCTGCCGGGCCGGGAAACAAAAGCGGAGATTACCCGCCTTAGCGCACGCTCTGCGAGTTTTTCGTCGGCATTAGCTTTGGCGCTTAGCTGTTCATTGCGTTATCCTTCTGCCAATAGCTGCATAAGCACTGCGTGCAACCCGCCGCGGTGGCTCAGTGGCTAGGGCGTTGCGCTGCTGAGCACGAGTTCTCGGGTTCGATTCCCGGCTGCGGCGGCCGCTTTTCTGATGGAGGCGAAAAGCAAAAACGCCCGTGTGTTCGAGATTTCGGCGCACTTTAGAGATCCCCAGGTGGTCAAAATTAATCCGGAGCCCTCCACTACGGCGCGCCTCATCGCCTGCGTTGCGTCGGCGCGTTAAACCCCACAATCAATCGAAATCAAATACCGCGTGCACCCCTATCCGGTTTCTAGGCTCGGCTTTGCACGTCACTGCTGACGGGCTAACGCCGCAATACTTAATGCACTGTGCAAGCAATCACGCACCGATATCTAGTCTCTCTAAAACACCGGCAGTGATGCGTTTTCGGCGATTGTTATTCGTTGTCTTGCATACAAAAAAAAAACAAAAAAAACTCTTGTCTAAATTGCGTAGGGCGCCGAAAAAATTAAGCGTTGCACGTTGTTAAACGCAGCCAACGCTGTACTACTACTCGCTAATCTCCACTATTGTTTCCCGGCCCAGCAGTGTGGAAGTGCAGGCAGCACTTCTCACGACGAAAGAAGGTACGGAGGGCAAGGCGACGGGCACAGCGACAAGGAAAACAGCCATCGCGCTGATGCGGGTCGCGCATGCTTACATTCTACCGATCTCAAACCAGGCGTTATCACTAGATGTCTCCCGCGCAGTCCAGCGCACGCCGCTCGCGCGTTATAGACAAGCCTATTGCCGACTGTACTCGTCTTTTTCCCTAAATGCCGCGTGGGTTTTCCTTTGTGTTAAACAATGGGGCAATTTGTCTCTTTTGTTTGCGAGTCCTGAGAAGCTTGGAGGACGCGGGTTCGATTCCCGGCCACGGCAGCCACTTTTCAGATGGGGGCGAAAAGCAAAAACGCCCGTGTGTACAAGATTAGGCTCACGTTAAAGATCCCCAGGCGGCCAAAATTAATCCGGAGCCCTCCACTACGGCGCGCCTCATGGCCTGCGTTGCGTCGGCGCGTTAAACCCTACAATCAATCAATCTGAGCAGCTTGGAACAGTTCATAGGAAGCCCAAAACTGCGGCCGTCATAGACATTTTAGAGGCAAATAAAATATGAAGCTACTCTGGAGCACTTCTTTGCACTCCAAGGTGACAAACAAAAGAGGCCTAATGTATTTTTCGAGTCGTTGCTTTCCCGTCAGCTGAAATAGACTTTTGAAAAGTGGTCACAATAGTAGCCGCAAAGAATCTGCTGAAGGGGGGGGGGGGGGGGGGGTAGGATTCGATGAGGTGTGCTCGCATGCAAAAACGTGGGCAGGTTTCGAAAAAGCACACGAAAAACCTTTTTAATATGACGCACGACGGCAAAAGGAAAACGTAACAGTATAAAGACCCAAAAGCGCCGAAAGAAATGTCTGAATGGCGTTTTTTATCCAAGACATTAAAATACCAAAAAAAGCACCTTCTAGTAGGAAGAAGAAATTCGAATTCCGCGCATATGGTGACGATGAGACACTGGATTTACAAAGCGTCTGCGCCACGTCCTAGGAAACGCTGGCCTTCAGGCAGCCTACGCTTACTCTTACCAAAACTGCTTTTTGAGTCCGGTCCCAGAGAGTGTAGTCGCAACGCCCTCCTTTAGGGAATTCCCTCAGAAAAAGAAAAGAAAAGAAAACGAAACAGAAAACGAGGGGCTGGCAGAATGCTAAAATAAAATGAACGCAGTTCTGCGAAGGAATAGCTGACTTGATGTGGAAACGCAGTATTAGAAAGACGTTTTCAAATGCTTTGCTCATTCTCGCGTGGCGCCGAAAACAGCATTCATCTCCCCCGTGGTGTACAGGAAACTCTAAACGTGCCTCTTCGGTGCCGAGAGTTTCGAATCAGCTGCCACGACCCTCCGCCGCGGCGGGAAATCTGGCCGCGGCACAGCGAGTGCGCAGTTATTGTAAGTGCTCAGTGCTTTTACGGCATTCGCAATAAACATGTTTCACAACAACGGCCCGCTTGGCACGCAGTCGGCCGAGTGTTATTAGGGACCGCTGTAGCGCTTGCCTTTACCGCGCTTTGTGGACGGGCGAAAATCGCGAGGGAGTGACCTTTGATCGTGCGGGGATATGCATAGCAACGCATTTCTGTGACTCGTTTGCGGTGCTGTTGACCGCGGTTATGAGTGGATGTCGAGAAAAAAAGGAGGAAGAAACAATGCAGATTAACGCAATTATACAAGGCATGTTTTCAAAGATTTTCCCTTTCAACGATCAAAATCTCGATTGTCCGAGAAGCAACGCCCGCAATAATGTGTCCCATCGATTTGACGAGTAGCTTTTCAAATAGAGAAAAAAAATCATAGAAGCTCCGACAACTCAGCTCTGCAGCATACCCCTTTGATATTAACTTTTCTTGTATGCTTAAATACTTTGCTGCAAAGACATCTTTCCAGGGGCAATATAAAAGGCCCTATATGAAAATAGGGACGCTTTAGGGCCTTGCCAGAAAACTCCTTGCATCCCTACTCCGAGCTCTTTAGAATCGGATTCACTGCTGTACACATAGAGGACGTAAGTAGTCACCGACCGATTTGTGGGAGGCCCGATTTTTCGGACCTGCCCGAATATCCGGACTCTGCCATGGCACCGTCCGGCTCCATAGAGTCAATGTTACGCGCTCCATAGAGTAACGCGCTCCATAGAATCAACCTTTTCTTTCGATCGCGAGTTAAAAGCTACCGAAAACTCAAGCAAAATCGCTGCCATTGTGTTTTTACGTATACCCTCGAACCCGCGTTGCATGCGTATTGCCAGCTCATCTCCCATACAGCCTTGATAGCAGGGACCACTTGCTGCACTGTCCTGCGAGCCGAATGATGGAAAGAGGTCAGTCGTCAGTCGCCACTATGGCAGTTTACTCGCATATGGTGAACCTCGCCGACATGCTAGATGACCTATCAGCACGGCAACGTAGCGCCCCGCTGCAACGTAGCGATGAGTATTTCAAGCTCTTTGCTAAATAAAGTGACTTTTTTGCTTGAATTCGTTTTTTTCGGACGTTGTCTCGGCCCCCTGAGGCTCTGAAAAATCGGTCGGCGACTGTATAAGGTCTTATGTCAAAGTATTACCCCCGGTCCTGTGCTATGGGAGAGGCCTTTGTCCTGCAGCATAGTTTCTTAGTAAGTATACTAGAGAGGAAACTGCACCTAGGAAGTCATGTCATCGTGGGGGGTTATGGGAAAACCCCCGCTTTTGGCTTGGGCTTGGCAGGATAAATGGATTCTTAAGCGGTTTTTGGGATTTGCTATCTTCACTATGCATTAACACATCTACGAGCTGCGAGGAAGCCAAAATCCTCCCGGTTCTGTGGTAGCCGGGTTCGGTGAAAGGCGGACAGTGCGTGATCGTACCTGACGTTGGTCATGCCGCAGTCGAAGGACGTATGACTGAGCGGGTAATATGCCACCGCGAAAGTTGTAGCTGACGAAAAAAAAAAGAAAAGAAACATGACGTACTTCGACGAAGACAAGATACGACAGATACCGGCGCCTCTATCCGTCCTATCTTCTATTCTTCCGCGACTGTTTAACCAACGCCGCCTGTATAAACAGTGCCTAACGCGTGAGCGAAAAATGGCCAAACAGCCACTCTCCTGTTGCTCTCTCCTACCCTTCCCTGCTCCGTAACCTTCCAGCGTGCTTTCGTGTCCGCCAGCCAGCGCCGCTTCTCGGAAACTATGCAAAATAGTGGAAAGTTTGTTTAGCGTTCCCGAGGCGGCGCTCCTACGCCTTCTTGTTTTTCACCATGCCTGTCTGGCTTGGCCTATTACTGATAAAACTTCCTTTGTCAGGAAGCAAAATCCCTTGCGCTGCCGCAGGCTGATGCCGGCTTTGCGCGCTTATCTACTCTGATCACAGGCCCTGAAATTTTCTGAGTGGGGCATCCCCCCTCTATCCCCTCCGCATTTAGGTATTGTTTTGACCCCCCTGTTCGCACTCCGCATCGGTACGCATTTCTAAAATTGAGGACTGCACTGTAGAAGCGCCCGGGCAGCATGGCGGTATCGCAGCTGCTTATCCTTTTGTATCATATAATTTTCTGAAGTTTACAAGCACGTGATATTATTGGAAAGTAATCGTAGAAGTGAGCGCCTGAACAAAAAACGTGCACGCAATTTTTTCTTCTCTAAATACTCCAGAAAGAAAAATATCCGTAAAATAACGGCTGCCCCATCCGAAAATATCGTTTTTCTGTTAGCTATATGTCTACCCGACAATCAGTATGTTCTTAGACTATTTCAGTCCGCCTCCGTCTTTATCTTTGGAAAAATGCAGCAAGTATGAAGCGAGCGACACGTTGAACGAGATCCCCAGTGCGCCACAGAACTAGCGCCCCGTCCCGGCTAAGATGTAAGCGAAACGGCCCTTGAAGCCCAACAGGCAAGCTGACAGACACACGTCGTAGAAGTGGGTGCAGCGTTCCCGACTCGCGAGCATTGACGTAAGGCGAGATGTCCGCCGGCACGCGCCACATAGCGGATCAGTGCCTGAACTAAGTGTCCCTACGCTTCCCATTGAAAAGCGCGCGACGCGTCAGGCAATGTTAATACAGGCGGCGTTGGTTTAACGTATCGTTTTCTTTTTTCTTCAAGTATGAACCAACTCGCTCAACAACAAGTTTTGTTAAACTGTAGCTCATGGTCGGTGCACCAGTTCACCACGAAGACGACGCTTTCATAGTCACGCCCAAAAGGATTTCCAAACGCTTCAAACAACTTATTATATGAAATATTGGGGAAGTTAATAAAATAAGAGTCTCTAATGAGTTTCCCCCAAATATTAACATTGTTTTTAACCACCAGCTTGACCGTCAGAATAGTAGGCACGACCGTTCCTGAAAAAATACGCTTTACTTCCTTTTTTCTTAGCTTTAAAACAGCCTGTTTTATTTTCCACTTGTATAACAACACACCATTCTTTGCGTTTTTTGTGGCACTGTGTTCGAATATACGGCTTCTAAAGCATTCCAGTTCAAGCCAATGATGACTACACAGACGGCCTTGGTGTGAGCCGCATAGACACTAGCGCCAGATTCCTCTCTAGTGTATATTGTAAGAAACTGCATGCCCTGCAGTGGGCATAGACAGGATGCTGCTGATGATGATCGGCCTCTGAATGAATTGAATCCCTTTAAGCAGCCCATGCGTCCCTTCATATAAAGCGCTATACATGGAGCTCCCTTATTATCGTAACGTTGAAAATAGGAGTTGAGAATCGGCACAGTAGGAAAAATACTATTTATTTATCCCAGTGTCTACAGTTACGTCCGACGGAACCCAAAATTGAAAACTAAATTTTTGATTTCACAGCGCCCACAACCAACAAGAACGATAGACACATAGGGCCTGTGTGTCTCGCTCTAGCTGTCGTCCTTGCTTGTTGTGTGCGCTGTGAAATCAAGAACATGGAAAACCAACTAGACCAAGCATCAACGTGAAAACTAAAGTTACGTCTGAGGGAAATTTAAGCCAGTGTACAGAACTACGTCCGACGCAATCCAAAATTGAAAACTGAAGTTACGCCCGACGGAACTTTAGGCCAGTGCACAGAGTTACGTACGGCGGAATCCAAAATTGAAAATTAAAGTTGCCACCGGCGGAACTTCAGGCCGATGTTTCTTTAAGTTATGTCCGACGGAACCCAAAATTTAAAATTAAGGTTACGTCCGACTAAACCTCAGGGCGATGTTTTCGGTTACGTCCGGCGTAACCTGTAAATGAAATTGAAGAGACGTACGACGTATTCCACAATAAAACATGAAGAGTCCGAAGTAGAAATTAAAGCAACGTTCGACGTAAGGTCAATGCAAAAATCCATTTACACCTGACGGTACCAAATACCGTCGCGTTCTATGTAATAGTCAGTTGTATGATACGGGACGTCAAATTCGAAAACAACATGAATGTTGCTGCTTTACGGCCGAACAGGCGCAGAATTGGTAAATAATAGTTAAAACCTCCGGTACGTCGGGTCCTTGTTGGTGCAGCTGTCTGGAGCGTGTTGCACTACTGCAACTATGTGGGTTCGAATTCCCCTTAGGTCATCCGAGTTTTTAAAGTTAAAGTATTAAAATTGTTTTATACGAACTTCTTTCCATCTCAAACACACACGAAGAAAGGAGAAGACGGGAATTAATAAAATGTGTGAAAACGTCCAGGGAGGCAAGGGAGGAGGCCGTCGTCTAGAAAAAGCCAATATATTTACATTATGTACAGGGAACCGTTCTCCAAGCAGCCATCTCGTCGCCTCGCTGGGTCGTCTTCATCTTCTTCCTATGCGTCTGTTGCGCGCGGTGCTTGCATCGTCTTCATCGTCATTGAAAGTTCCAACATTCTCCCGCCCCACAAGAGTTCGTGTAAGCGAGATGAAGCCGTCTTGCAGCTACTGTCAAGAAACATTAAAGGGGCCCTGAAAGGCGTTTTGAGCACACTAAATTGACTAGCGCAATCGTTAGATTGGGTCGTCAACATCATCTGTGCCAAGTATTACTCTTTTACGCGCAGCAAAAAGCTCACACTTTTGTTGCAAAGTTTGTCGCTTTTTTCTCACCCTTTCCTTCGTGTTTTTGGACGCCGCCATCTTCACATGTCTACATCATCGATTCCCAGATGTTCGTCATGAGCTAGACATCCTACTATTGGGCGGCACTTTCACGCACTTCCGGCAAAGAGATGAGTCGTCTGCTCAGCGTCGGCTCGCCGGCTGATCTGCCAGCGGAGTGCCGGAGTGCTTGGACATTTTACGACAAACGAAACAAGTGTAAACAAAGGCTTAACCGTTTGTATTGAATGCAACAGGGCCATAACACGACATGAATATTTTCTTACTTGAGTACGTTCCATAAAGAAAACTATCGCGTGTTCTTACCTTGTATAGGGCCGTGTATGTGTGTGCGCGTGTGTGCATTGAACTTCCAAGGATCGGCGACGGGACCCTTCCGAAATTTCCCCGAGGGTGAACATGGTTAAAGGGACACTGAAGTGAATTTGTCAAGCTCCCGTTTTTGCTTGCACTGCGTAGACTGGCTCAAATTACCACACTTTTCATCGTTTATTCGGTTGACAAATCGGTAATTATTTTACAAAGCGCGACAGAAGAAAAACTACCATGCGCGGTTTGCGGCGGCAGCACCAACTAAAGCTGTGACGTTAGGAGGAGCGGGCACCGTGATTGGACGATGCCCAAGGTGAGCAACCAAACAAGTTTCGGTTTCGGTTTCGGTTCTGTAAAACACAACCGTTGGCGTTGTTGGGTGGGCATTCTCAATACCTCAGTAATCATCGTAAGGCGCTTCTGCCATGTTGTCAGCTGTAAAAATGCATAAAGATAAGCCTCCTAGGACGGATTGGAATCGCAGCATTCACTAGCCGAAACCTACGCAGTGCATGAACGCCTTCCGCGTGCCCGCAGACGCCCAAATGTCATGCGCTTTTCCTCCATATTTGGAGCTTGCCTCCCTCATGCCTGTGTCGTAAAAAGCGTGTTCGCACCAGGCCAAGGGTCTGTTCATTCTGGCCTGTGCCCACTGCCTGCAAGCAGTCGGTGCTTATGGCAACAGCACGCCAACGAGAACTCGCTAGCGCGCCAGTGCCAGCCTGCGCGCGTTTTGTGAACTAGTTCGTGGAGCCATGAACGTTGCGGCCCAAAAAAAGGTGAACTCAATATAGAAAACATCGGCGGAAAACAAAAAAGTTAACTTACAAAAAAAAAAAAAAAAAAGCACGTACCCGCGGGGATTCGAACTTGTTACTTGCAAAATACTTGCGGTGGCACACCTAGCAACCCAGACCGCTCGGCCACGGAGCAGGACGCGAGGGTTTTGCTAATATAGGGTATATATTGTACAACCAGTTTACACTTTTCTTTAGTTTTGGCATTTCAAGCAGCTTAGGTGACTATTTGTTGTATTGCGCTCGCGCAGTAAGCGTCGCCCGAGTTTCCACAATAGCTCACGTCTAGCAATTGCATTTCGTAGACGGAAAAGCGTTCGCAGATGCGTAGCCGTGCTGCTGACCGCTGTGCTTGTTCGCCCAGCGCAAAAAAGTGCTTCCCGCACCCTAGTTTTACGCTGTACGGTAACAATATCAGTTGATTTTATTTCCTTAGTACCTATATTGACTTCGCTGACTCTTCTCCCGCCTTCAAGAAGCCTTATATTTTCCTACTGGCATACCAGTCAGCGAAGCGTCGCATGTGCAGCGCTTGTGTGAAGCGACCTTGACTTGGAGCTAGATGCAGTACAAACTAACCATATAAAGAAAGGCAAATTCTACCATTCACAAACGTGTCCTGGCTTCGTTTTAACTGAGCGAACGAATTGCGACGACCCGTCGGCGGCCGGCGGACGAAGCGCTGGGCCGACTGACTCTGTCTGAAGGCCGGGGAGCCGTGCAGTAGTGCAGCCAATTGCCAGCTTATCCCCTCCTGACGTCACACGAAAACGCCGCAGAAAATGGGCGAGCGTAAAGAGAGGAGGACAGCATTTTCGAATTAATTTTTCTACTAAATAAAATCGCGTAAACGCGCCCAGGGTTGTCGAAACATGGCCTGGGGACTCCGGACTACAATTTGCGCAAGTAATCCCGCAATGTTTACATATCACTTCAGTGTCCCTTTAAGTGCGAATGCACGGGGTGATGCTATGAGGGGTATTTATTAATTCGCACTATTATATTTCCAACGACGGGTGCAGTGCTGGCATTCGGTTGTACTGTATTCGTTGTTGATGGTAGCGTTGCCTCCGGGACATCCATCGCACGACCCGCTCTCGACGGGAGACTGAGAGAGAAGGCGGGCGCGCGAGAGAGAGGGGTGCGCGCGCAGCTGCAGCCAGCGAGGAGAGCGGAAGAGCGAGCGAAGGGGGAGGGGGACGCGCGCAGCGGCGTTAAAGATTACTGACACCGATATCAGCGTCGCTTCCGAAGCGACGCTGATATCGGTGTCAGTAATCTTTAACGCCGCTGCGCGCGTCCCCCTCCCCCTTCGCTCGCTCTTCCGCTCTCCTCGCTGGCTGCAGCTGCGCGCGCACCCCTCTCTCTCGCGCGCCCGCCTTCTCTCTCAGTCTCCCGTCGAGAGCGGGTCGTGCGATGGATGTCCCGGAGGCAACGCTACCATCAACAACGAATACAGTACAACCGAATGCCAGCACTGCACCCGTCGTTGGAAATATAATAGTGCGAATTAATAAATACCCCTCATAGCATCACCCCGTGCATTCGCACTTAAAGGGACACTGAAGTGATATGTAAACATTGCGGGATTACTTGCGCAAATTGTAGTCCGGAGTCCCCAGGCCATGTACAGGATGCTTCTCCCCACCCTGCCCACGGGAAAGGTGACGGAGAATTCGCTGTTTCTGCACTGTGATCCGGCAGCCCGTCCATACGGAATCCAAGATATCGCAGCGGGCCTCTCAGCTGTTATCGAGCTGAAAAGCATCGCCAGCCTTGGAGGCTTTCAGTTCAATCACGTATGGATGATCACTTTCAAGACGGGAGAAGACATGGCTCCCCTGGCATCCAAGTCCGAAATCACAGTCAAAGGGAGGAAGTGCGTCGTGATCGACCCGAACGTACAGGAGAAAGAGATCAAGGTGCACTGGGTTCCACACCACGTCCCGGACGTCCTCATCGCCCAACAACTTGGCCGCTTCGGGAAAGTGAAGCGGGTCGTTCGTGAGAAATGGAGGATCCCGGGCCTAGAGGAGGCTGAAACGAACACCAGAGTCGTGCAGCTGGCACCCCGCGACGCCGAGGCGCTCAACGAGGTGCCCCACCAAGCGAAGATCGACGGCGTGCCGATTCTGATCGCCGTACCGGGACGGCCCCCCCTTTGCTTACGCTGCAGGCAACTAGGCCACATACGCAGGCAATGCAGAGCCACGTGGTGCCGGAAATGTCGTTCTTTCGGCCACATTGACGCGGACTGCGTACAAACCTACGCGTCTAAAACCAAGCAACGGTCGGCCCCGCAAACGATGGACGACTTTATGGACGCGGAGGATATCGAGGCGGCGAAATCGACAGCGGCTGCGCCCGGGGCCATTGCTGCAGCTGAGAGCAAGGCAGGCGGTGACCCCAAGGAACCGGTTACGGAGAGCGCGACCGAGACTTCCCCCCCACCTCCCCCACCCACCGCCAAGCCCAACGCGGACGAGCAGCAGAGCGGAGAGGAGAAGCCGGCCGAACCGGAGGGAGAGGAGGTGCCTGCCCCGAGCGACCAGCCAGGAGGGACCGACGGAGCCGACGCCGACGAGTATCCCCCGACAAAGGACGCAGCAGCACCGCGCCAACCCGCCACCGCGGGCGTGGAGACGCGGCGGAGGGCGCGCGGGAAACAAGGCGGCGCAGCCCCCAACCATCCAAGCCAGGGAGAGACCGGGTCAACGAACCCCGAGGGCAGCTCAACGAGCGGAAGGAGTTGAAGACCCAGTCGGTAAGCGCCGTTCACACCATGACACCACAACAGAGCGCAGTCACGCTTGCCACATTAAATGTGGTAAGTCTAACCTCGCAGAAACGGAAGCATTGGCTGGCCGACCTCCTTAATGAAAACAAGATAGACGTTGCTTTTTTACAAGAAACCAAAATTGCTTCTCGAGAGGACGCTCAAAATTTTGTACGTTTTTTTGGCCACCAATTTTGGTGTTTTTACACCCTTACAGCTGCCCGTGCGGGCGGAACCGCTATTCTAATTCGCAAACATAATTCCTTAACCGTAATTGACTGCGAGCTGGCGAGGGACGGGCGTTTTTGCACCGTCGATGTCCTGGTGGGAGGGGAGCTTACGCGCTTGGTTTGCGTTTATGCACCGAACGATCAGGCGGCGCGCGCCGATTTCTTCTCTTCCCTTCGTGACATCCTGGTGATTCCGGGTCGACTCGTCCTGGCAGGCGACTTCAATTGCGTTGTTAATGCCAGCGACAGAGCAGGTGCTAGGGGCGTGGCGGACGCTTCGGCGCGTGTTTTGAAAGCAGTCCTTCGAGAGGGTGACCTGAACGATGTCGCCCTCCAGCGTGGGTGGTCAACTTCTCGCTACACCAGATGGCGTGGCACGTCACAGGCTCGCTTAGATCGGGTGTAGTTGACGAGCGATGCGCTGCCGTTAGTGACTGACTACGCCGTCACCCCTGTTGCTTTCTCGGACCACGGTTTGGTAACATGTACCATCAGAATTGAGCGCGAAATTAAGGGAGGGGTTGGCAGCCGTTGGCTGATGAACACTACGGTCCTCGATAATGCGGCCTTCGCTGATCGCATAAGAGGCGAAATTAAAGCACTCAATGCTGCACCCATCGATGGGGTCGCCTGGGAGCGCTTCAAAAAACGGGTTAAAAATGCAGCAATCGCAATCGGACGACAGGAAGCGAGAGACAGAAAGGCGAAATTAAGTCGACTCACGGAGTGCCTACGCTCTCTTGTGGAAGCGGACGAGGAGAGGCCGGGGGAATTCTCGGAGGACATTCGCAGTGTTAAAGAGGAGATCAGTACTGAGCTGGAAAAGCGGTACTGGGGGGCTCTTGTGCGGAGTAGGGAGCAGCGAGTGGTGGCCGAGGCACAGCCGTCGAAACTTTTTGGTGCTTTCGAGCGGGCAAGGACTGCCACTAAAGCGATTTCCGAGGTCAACCACCCTAATGGGCTCGCTCGTGGGAGCAGGGAGGTGGCGGCTGCCTTCGGCGATTACTACGAAAACTTGTTCTCGCGCGCTGTTCCCGATGTTCCTCCGCCGGATGTCCTCGATGAGCTGCCCAAGGTCCCGGAGGACGTTAAGGCCGTCATAAACAACCCCATCACGGTCGAAGAGGTCAAAAGCGCTATAAAGGAATTGCCAAAGAATAAGTCACCGGGGCCGGATGGGATCGTTTCGGAGTTCTACCAGGTATTCCGAGAGGAGATCAGCCCTGTTTTGGCGTCGGTATTCGAAAACGTCAAAAACACAAAGTTGCTGCCACCTTCAATGCGGAGCAGTAATTTGGTCCTTATACCGAAAAAAACGTCTCACGATACGGCACCCAGTGTTGAAGATTTCAGGCCTATCAGTCTGCTATCAACAGACTACAAAATCCTATCCCGAATCCTGTCCAGACGGCTCGAGAAGGCCCTCAGCAGTGTGGTGGGACCACATCAGACATGCGGATTCAGAGGCCGCTCAATAAACACCAACCTACACCGCATGAGGACTGTCTGTGAGGTGGCGGAGTCAGGGTTTTTTCCCCTTGCTGTCTTGCAACTCGACCTCAGAAAGGCCTTCGACCAAGTAGACCACGCCTTTCTGTTGATGCTCCTCCATCGGTGCGGGATAGGGGACGAAATGGTGGAGTGGATCAAGATCTGCTATACTGAAATCACCACCTGCATCATTATGAATGGGGAGGTGGGGAGCCCCATCGCCGTGAGAAGGTCGGTCAGGCAGGGCTGTCCCATGTCCCCGATTCTGTTTGCATTATATATAGAGCCACTTTGCAGAATGGCATTGGCATCGAAGTCAGTCAAAGGCTTGGTTCTCGGCGACGAAGAACTAAGAGTCCTGGCTTACGCGGATGATGTTGCCTTCGTATGTTCATCGAAAGATCAGGTGAGGGAGATCGTCGCGCTCGCGCAATCATTCTGTCGGTTTTCGGGTGCTCAGCTGAATCTTTCTAAGTGTGAGGGAGCATGGCTAGGTGAATGGCCCACCAAACCATCACAGCTCTACGGAGTCCGATGGAGGGAGGCCATCACCCGCTACCTCGGAGTCAACCTGGACTGCGGCCGAGCCATTGCCCCCCGCTGGCAGTCAAAGCTGGCAGCCGCGGGTAGGAAGTTGGAGCCCTGGCGAGCGCGACACATCGCCTTTTTCTCAAGGGCACATGTTTGCAATGCCGTGTTATACCCGGCCGTCCTGTACGTGGCCAGAGTATCGACCATCGACGCAGGCTCAGTGGCCAAGCTACACCGGATGTTCGCAGTATTCCTCTGGCGATCCACCTACGAGCCTATGCGTCGCACGAACATTTTCTGGAGTCCGGAAGCGGGTGGCCTCGGGCTTGTTAACGTGGAGCTCAAGCTGACAGTGCAGCGTTTTTTGTTCTTCCGGGATCGTCGCGACGGTTTCCTTCGGGCTGCTCTGCAAAACGTAGGCTCCTCACATTTGGCCCCTTGGCTGCCAACAACAGCGGAGTTTACACATAGTAACCGGGCAACGGGCTTTTACAAAGAAGTGGCGGCAGCGGTGGCCCTTTTGCAGGGACTGTTCTCTTGGGAGTACCTGTGCGCAGTGGCCCCGAAGAAGTTGTACTGGGACCTGGTGGAACAGATCCTTCCACCCCCCATGTATCGCTCACCACCTCTTGGGCGCATGAAAAGTGACGTCCTCCGGCGAGTGCGGAAGCTCCCCATTCCTTCTGGTTCGAAGGATTTCTTCTTCCGCTTTCACACAGGGGTTCTACCCACTAAGGCAAGACAGGGGGAGAGGGGCTTCTTTCTTCCTGGAGGGACCAACTGCTTGTTGTGTGGAAGGAGGGAGACGGCAGAGCACGTCTTTTTGGAGTGCAACACGGCGTCGTATTTCTGGGACGAGCTGCAGTGCTCTTTCGACACGTACTGGCAGCTCACCTGGATGAACTTGAGGTTCTTGGAGGCGGCCTCGGAGCACCCGCTCCTCCGTGACTGCGTCCACGTCATAGGTCTCCACTCGCTATGGAGGGCGAGAGTCGACGTGGTTGAATGTGCCGAAAACCCGCGGCCAGCGTGGAGGCACTTTGTACAGAAGGCGCAGTGGGCAGTGGCCGCCCTCGACGGGCCCGATTCAGACACTGAACTTCGCGACTCACTGGCGCGGGGCTCACGAGCCCTAATGGAGTTTAAGGTAGAACAGCAAAGGAGATGGGACTTGATCTGAGGGTCGGAAGCGGGACAGCACCATGGGCCACTTCTGCCCACTGACGACTTCTACGCCCAACCCCTCGTCCCTGGTACATTACCGTATACTGTAAACAAATGACACCATCGCCCATTTGTAAGTGTGTCTAATAGGAACCACGCCAGCACTGCGTGGCTTTGCTGGCACTGTCTACGAATAGTTTCCACTTCCCTGGCGAAACACGCTGAATCTTGTCTTGGCTTGTTCAGTTCCCGAACGCGATCATTTGTCTGTGTGAGCAAAGGGTGTTACACTGTTCTCTGAAACCTCTGTAACCACTTCATCTGGCCCTGTATGTATATTTGTAAATAAAGTTACTGTTACAAAAAAAAAAAAAAAAAAAAAAGCTTCCGTGGCTTATTCGGTAGAGCGTCGGGCTGCGGCCCGCAAAGTCCTCGGATCGAAACCTGGCGCCGGATGCTGTTTCTTTTATAATATAGAGGAGCACTGCGGACGCCGCCGCCGCCGGCGGTGGATGGTTTGGGGTCGCTTATGAAGTGCATTCGCACTTAAAAGCGTTGAAGTCCCGTGGCACTTCTTTCTTGCAATCGCAGAGAACGCCTTGAGCCGAATGCCCGGGTTTGACGCATACATTTTATTCAACTTCCAAACAATCCAGAGATGCGTTTCGAACGAACACAACGTCACAACATACGTTGCAAGTGCGAACCGCGATTGACAGACGATGGGTTGCCTCCTCCTGCCCCTCGTAAATTCGGCACTCACCTCGCGCGCGGTTTGCGGGGACGAACAGCACGTCACTTAACTCTGGCGCACAAGCCGAGATGGCTTTTAGCCACGCACACTGCACATACCCCATGCGAGGTTGAGTCGTACGCCGCTTGAGAAAGATAATCCAGACCATGGGAAGCACTATCCACCCGTAGAAGCACAACTTCGCATTTCATCGCGAAACAAAGGCGTCCACAACACACACACCATCGCCTCCTGTAATGCCAAACGCATCTCGCACTTCCAAATAAGCGTGAGTAGTATGCCTGCAGTGCCCATATGCCTGCAGTGCCCATATGCCGCGAGGTGGGGCGCCAAGCTGAACCGGGATCACGCAACCGTAACTGACTTCTAGAGCGGTTTGTGCCTTGTTGCCAGGGCAACCGATGTTTGATATTGTCAAAGAAATGGTGCTCGCTCCAGCGCGAGGAAGCTCAGAGCCGTGGCGGAGCATGTTTTGCCAACGTTGCCGCTCTCCACCACGCGTCGCCCCAAGCTGAACTGGCGTTTCGTGCACGGGTTCTGTTTCGGTTTAAAATGTCTTTTTCACATTGCGCCGGCAGGAATTATCACGGCCACAAAATAAGACCCGGCACCACCGGGGCCACATCTGATACGGCGCTTTTAAGAGCGAATGCTCTTTATAAGCGACCCCAAACCATCCACCGCCGGCGTCGGCGGCGGCGGCGTCCGCAGTGCTCTTTAAAGAAGAAACAGCATCCGGCGCCAGGTTTCGATCCGAGGACTTTGCGGGCCGCAGCGCGACGCGCTACCGACCAAGCCACGGACGCGACGGTGATATCAGTGTTAGACGCGCCTTATATCTTTAACGCATTCAAACTACGTCGTCAGCGGCGTGCGTTGGCGACTCAGCGGCGTTATAGCGGCTTGATAACTGCGTGGTGTACACGTGATACTACAAACCCGATGGAAGAGATGGAAGAGAAGGCGGCGAGGCGGTGGGCTGCGGGGGCCGAGCGCAAGCGCCGCAAGCGGGCCGACAACCGTGCATTCGCACTTTCACATTCTCCCCCTCGGGGAAATGCGGGGGAATTTTTGGATAAACAGTGTGCTGTGTATCCAAGGGAGCGAGGGCAGGATCCTCCCCGTGCGGCTGCGAGTTCGCTGCCGATAAAAAGTCGCGTGCCGCCGATAGCAAAGTTCTGCAGCAAAGCACATCGCAAAAGGGCAAGGCCAGGCCGCCGCACACATGGGGCCAGATTTTTCGTTCGCTTTTCCAGCCTTGAGCGGACTGCGGGATTCATGGTGTCAACAAAGCTTGCCCGGAGCAGACGGCTGTGTGAGCAGCGCAATAGAGGAAGTACGTCACCGCCGAGGAGCGCAGCATCATGGGAGGGAAGGCTCGCTCGCCGTCAACAGCGGAGAGTAAGTTGAAAGGAGGAGGAAACGCGGCGCGACGATAATGCACGGTTTTTGATTTACGATTTCTCAGCTAATACTCATCGCTTCAAAAAATTCTTGCGGGAGGAGATTGCTAATACATTGCTTTATTTGGTTACATGTACATCCACGCATCGGCGGAATGTATTTCAGGACCCCTTTAATGTTCCGTAACCTAGTCTTGGGGCGAAGATATTTAGTCAGTCTCTCGTTCGTATCCAGCCGATGTCTAATTTCATCCTTTTTCCTGATCTCGGGTCTTCGCTTTCTTCTGCTCTTTACCTTTCTTCTAACCTTTGATCTGTGTTTTTCCATAATGGCTACGTCAAGGGATGACCCAGCGGCATAACAGGTCGCGTGGTCAGCTAAGCGAACTGATTTTTGATGTACTTTCTGTGACGTTTTGCGTTTGCGCCTAACACAATGTCCTCCAGGTTTCTTCTGCTTCCGAATCGGTTTAGTGGCCTGGTGAGTCTTCGACGTCATTACGATAGCGGAAGCGCCTTTTTTTGATGTCTTGCTCGGAGATGTGCGGAATTTTGCGGCGTCCCTCAAGCCGAAGAGAAGGTGTGCAGTACCCGAGGGGTCTGAGTCTTTATGAGCAGCGCGTCCAAGCCATTCGTATCTTATGGGCCTGTCATGGTGTGGTTGTAGCTGCCGCACGTTTGTCTCGGTCGCACGCCTTACGCCGTAGGCACTACAGCCGCACGTTTCTGAGGCATTGTCAGGCTTCTCTCGCAATGATGACGTCATGTTTTCGTCGGTTGAATTTGTCTCGATGGTTTCGCTTCGCCCATCGCTATCTTGTTCCGCATGTCCCCTCACATGAAGGACCTTTCGAATAGGGTCTGCAGGGTGGCCCATGGCTGGATACTCACGCGCATGGGTACACTCAATGACTTGAGCTATGTAGATTTCACTGGCGGCAACTTTAAAAACTACCTCACCATCAAGGATGTTTTCTTTTGGTGTTGATCTGGCCGAGGGAGAGAGCGGGCTCACCTTATGACCGGCTTTCTGCTCCTGATGTGCCGTTTTCGGCATCGTCGTGTCTTCAGTTCTGAGGGAAGGATGCCCAGTAGCTTGGCGTACCTCAAGCGCCGTCTTAGCCGAGTCGCAATTCATAGGGGCACACGGTGTCGTTGGGACTGTTGATGCAGGTAGGCTTGTACATTCTGGTGGTCGGTGGCCCGTTACCGGAATACCCTCGATGTCGTTGAAGTCGTCAGCTTCATGGTGGTTCTGGTCTCTTCCTCAGGCTCTGTACTCTCACTTGTAGGACTCGACTCGTACTTTCGTAGGTGTTGCCTTTTTTCTTTTACGAGACGTGGATCGTGAGGGGTATGTGCTATTTGCCCGTAAAGTCTTTGTTCTAGGTAGCGGATAATTATGTATGCTTTTTTAACGGACTGTAAGGCATCGTTGTGTTGGCCGTCAGTTGTGGTTTCGGAAGCAAGGGCATCCAGCTTCTCGCTGACAGCAGCAAGTAGATCGACGCTCTGCTGGAGCCTCGCAATCGAAACAGCGGCCTCGACGTCTCTGGCCTTCTCAAGAGTGGGCGTCAGTTCAGCGATAAGCTTTCGATGGAATTCGAGAAGGCTGTTCTGGGGAATGCGAAGCCGGTTCCGCTGTCTCGACGCCTCCTCCTCGCTTCGGGGTGAGCATGGCGGTCGAAGGATTGAATTCCGCTGCATGGCTCACCTCGTCGTGTCGCTAGACGTCCGGGGTTTCGGCACCATGTGGAAAACGTCCAGGGAGGCAAGGGAGGAGGCCGTCGTCTAGAAAAATCCAATATATTTACATTATGTACAGGGAACCGTTCTCAAAGCATCCATCTGGTGGTGGTGGTGGTGCCAAAAGAGATGGCTCATACCCACTCAGGGGGATTGGCCAGGAAAGGGGCGCTCACAGAGAGAAATTACAAGGTAATTAAAGAAAGACATTTAAGGAGGTAAATAAAATATGAGGGAAATATATACAGAAAAAAAAAAACTGCTCAAACATGAGACGTAGCAACAGGAAGTGTTGAAACCAACATAAAATAAAATAAAAAAATAAAGGAAAGAAAACATGAAAAGTACGTAGAGAAATAAAACAAGAAGGGAAGCTGGCGAAGGAGAGGCAGTGGGCGGGAAGGCACTGATAGTAGCGATCATACACGCAGGGATCTTTTTGAGGGAAGCCCGGCATGGCCTGGGGCTAGCACGGGAGACGGCCAGATTCCGAAATGAACAAGTGCACGGCGGAGCAAAGATCTGCGCGGCTAAAACCCAGTGCCTTCGCCCCGAACGATAAGATCAGAGGAACAGACATCTCGTCGCCTCGCTTGGTCGTCTTCATCTTCTTCCTATGCGTCTGTTGTGCGCTGTGCTTGCATCGTCTTCATCGTCATTGAAAGTTCCAACAAAATGAACCTCCTGCCACGGGCGCAGTGCCAGTTTGCTTCATCGGCAGTTCGTTCCGAGAACGAAGTTGACGTCGGCCAAGAGGCTCTGACAAATACAATTAATAATGTATTAGGGGTGGTAAAGGGAATGTCCTGATACTCTATTTCATCACAGAAAATGAATCTCGAAAAAGTTTAATTAATAAATCTGGCTGGCTAATGAAAGCGTACTTCATGAAAGCGGTAACAGCGGTCACTTTATATGCAGATGTCAATAAAATGATACCCATATCAGTATAAAGCGGAAATTAGTCCTTAAAAGAAACGGTTCGCACCAATTTTTGTCCATGCATTAGGAACACCCCAAGTTTTATTCTTTGCGTGGATGGTTTACGGAAAATACATAGGTGGGCACGCAATAGATGGGATAGCACGCGACCCGCCGCGGTGACTCAGTGGATCAGGCTGCTGAGCACGAGGTCGCGGGTTCGATTCCCGGCCGTGGCGGCCGCTTTTATGGTGCAGGCGAAAACCAAAACGCCTTGTGTACGAGATTTCGGCGCACGTTAAAGATCCTCAGGTGATCAAAATTAATCCGAAGCCCTCCACTATGGCGAGCCTCATCGTCTGCGTTGCGTCGGCGCGTTAAAACACCACAATCAACCAATAGATGGGATAGAACGCAATAAAGTTTATGGAAGTGCGGAGATAAGTTTATTTTTTATTAGCTGATATTTTGGTTTGCTTCAGCACTCATCGGAAAACATGATGCGTATTTTTCGAGGCAGTTGCTACGAGGCTGCCTGCCACGGATTGTGCGAACACGCGGTGACGGCGGCTGAAGAAAAGTCAAGAGCGCAGCCGCCCCTCTCTATTTCTCGGAAGCCGATTGTCGGGTGCGGCGCGTCCTCTGCACTTTTGTGATGTTCCGGGTCGTCGCCAGTTTTGTCGGTGCTTTAATTTCCATTCCGGACTCTACTTTTTACTGCGGAATACGTCGGACGTAACTGCTATTTAGTTTACAGGTTGCGCCGGACGTAACTCAAAACATATTGGGTTGAAGTTGCGCGGACATCAATCTTTAATTTACCTTTTGTGTTCCGTCGTACAGTCATGGACAATTGAAATACGAACCGCGGAACGCACTTTCAATTTTGGGTTCTGTCGGAAATAAATCTCGACACTGACTTAAAGTAACGTCGGGCGTAAGTTACGTCTTCAATTTTCGGTTCCCTCGGACGTAACTCTAGACACTGGTTTACAGTTCCATCGGACGCAACTCTAGTTTTCAATCTTGGGTTCCGTCAGACGTACCTACCCTGCGTTTATTTATAGGGCGAACCTGTGCCCGCAGTTAGCTGGTTTACCGCTGGAAACAGCGTTCAGTCAACTTTTTCGTCTTCGCCTCTACGCGGACCACATTACCATCTGGTCCACCGCGAGCTCAGTGGGAGCACTGGAGGAGCGCCGACAGGAAGCTGCGGACGTAGCAAATGGCTACGCAAGGTCATGCGGACTGAGCAGCGCCCCTCAAAAATGCGAACTATTGCTCCTGTCAACCAAACAGAAACCTTCAGGGACACCCACCATCGCCATACACATAGATGGGCATATTATCACCCCCTGCTCAAAGCATCAAGATAGTGGGCGTCACCTTTCAGGCGGACAAGAAAAATATCATAACAATCAACAAGATCAAGACCATGACGGAGCAAGTCACACACATGCTCAAGCGCATAACAACTAAGGCAAGGGGCACGGGCGAATCTGATACACTCCTACTCGTACAGGCGTTCGTCATCTCGCGGATCACTTACGCAATACCCTATGCTCTTCTCTCAACAACGGAACTGAAGAAACTGTACACCATTATTCGAAAAGCCTACAAGCAGGCTCTGAGCCTACTAGTCAGCACCTCGACAGACAAACTGCCTCGTCTCGGACTCAACAATACAGCTGATGAACTCATCGAGGCACATCTATCTCACCAGAGGGCAAGATTAGGCACCACAGAAACCGGCAGATCCATCCTTTCGAGACTTGGACTATCGATTCCGCTTCAAGACTCAACACCCCAAGTCACAGACATCCCGCATGATATCAGGCGCCACATTACAGTACCTGTGCTACCGCGAAACATGCACCCAGTGCATCACGCCGACCACAGAGAAGCAAAAGCCCGTGCTATCTCAAAGCGGTATAGAAGCCATCCTGCCGTGGCGTACACGGACGCGGCCCTCTATCCCGGAAGGCGGGCCTCAGTAGCAACAGGTATTATAGGCCAAAAGCACCGCATCAGCGTATCACTGGACCTAGCCGACCCTGTACTTGCCTAGGAAGCAGCCATTGCCTTGGCGCTTACCCAAACTCAAGTCGAGACCGTAATTACCGACTCTCAACAGGCTTGTCGCAACTTTTCCTGCGGGAGAATACACAAAACTGCACTTAAAATACTTCAACAGAAGCCACTAAGAAGACCCGCCAAGATAATCTGGGCGCCTGCGCACATTGGAGTCTCAGGGAACGCGATTGCCCATCTCACAGCTCGAGAATTGAGCGGCCGAGCACCTGAAGACGAAGATCTGCGTCCGCTTCCTCAAGTCTCATTTTAATGAGATTACCGCGCACTATCGGCTACAAAGACAAACGTACGCCCCACCGCACAAACAACTACCCAAGGGCCACGATAGAATACTTCCGGCTCTGCAAACTAATACTTACCCCCACCTTAGCAGAAACCACTACATAGCCCCCACCCTGTATCCCCCTTTGTGCCACTTCTGCGGGGAATTCGGAACTTTTTTCATATGGTCGGCGGCTGCACACAAAGCCCACTTGACCCGCCCAATTCCTTCCACACTTATGAGCTTTGGGAGAGCGCCTTGAGCAGCTCTTCCCTCGACGTCCTGCTCAAGTTGGTGGAGAGGGCAGAAGACGCGGCACGTGCCAATGGAGTCCTGAAATGAGGAGGCCACCCTAAAGACTCTTTACTAGGAAACAATAACTATGTTTAGTCTCTTTCTCTCTCTCTCAGCTCCTCACTTCAACTTCTTCGTTTCTGCGACCGACAACCGCGGCTGCTTGGCGGTAGTGGTAATGATGCTGTGGCAATATCCGCGTCAATGCTAAACACAAATGTATTGCTGGGAAGACGTTTCTTAGGGGCAGTATACGTCTTCATATGTACATATGAAGGCCTTCGGGCCTTTCATTAACATTTTCGTATGCGGCCAAGGTGTAGCACATACGAAAGGAAGGGTCGACTCGTTGGGTTTTACACAGAACTGCGTACACACCTCAAATTACTCGCCCGTCCCGTCCCCACCAAGATCAAGTGCGTTTGTTGAATTCACTTGGTTCTGTAAGCTTAGCGTTAAGTAAGTGTAAGTAGCGTAAGTGTAAGCTTAGTGTGTGTGTTCAAGAACTGCAGTGAATGGGGGCACAATTACTGGCGAAGTAAAACGCACGACAAAAGAAGGGAGGTAAGATGTGCAGAAAGAAAGTTTGTCCATATTTTCTAACGTTCTTAGTAAACGTTTACGTGTGCACATTCGTCCTCCTGTTATTGTGCCCTTTGCCCGCCTCAGCTCCTTTCAGCGCCCCTTTCCGACTATTTCAACGTAACTAAACTGACTTTCATCTGCGTACTTTTCGTACTGCTTGACAAGCTTCACGGCATCCGAGCGGAGGGGCTTAACAGAAATGAAAGGAATTCCCAACCAGAATGAACTGAACGAATTTGCTCGTGACCAACTGCTGCTTAAGTCGATAATCACACAGGCAATGCCCAACACCTTTAGCAGAACCGACGGCAATGTGCACCACAGCTATTCTAAGTCACTGCGCCGCGTGATACCCAATGTATGGGATGGTTTTCCTATGCACTGCTCGTTGAAAACGAGGTACCTGTAAAGCTACCCAAACGTCAAAACCTTTGTTTGTGACTTGATCAGTGACATTCATTTTTTTTGTTTCTGACATGCTCTCACCTTATTACCAGTTGGTATTCCGTCAAACACAGCACTACAATCCGCTAAATTTAACCCTGTGGACCCCCACTGTGTGTTCATCGCCAAAAACCGAAAATCGTGGGAGTTGATGGTAGGACGGAAACGGCCCTATTGATCCACCTTCTCCCGCTGAAAAATGCATGTAAATCACTCGCAAATACTGAGACATGGCCCGGGAATTTAAGACTTTATTTTGGCGGGGTAATTCAATAAGGTACAGAGATCACTTCTGAGTCATGATTGTTTTTACTTTTTGGTTATTTGCCTATTTTACACCAAATAAACGCTCTTTGAACTTCAAGGGAGTGCAATACTGCCGTGTTCTCTTTAATGAGCTCGACAAGGGTTTATTGGAAAAGAAGTTCCCGCAGCTAATATTATTGCAACGCCGCTAAAAGCATCAGATTGAATAAAATCAGCAAATGTAAAATGCGTTTTTTTACGAGTGTTGTTTAAAGCGTGTAGTCTGGGCTGCTAGGCAGTTTTTATTCAAACTCGGCCCCTGTTTTGAGGCTTTATGAAAATATTTTCGGGCCTTCTTGGTTTTAGTTTTTTTCTTCGTCGTTAAAACTTTTTATTTACCCATGAACGCTCGCTGGATTATGTTGAAAATGTCTAAAGGAAGTAAGACTGTCAATCAGAGCTACGTTATAGCTCTTAGGCCAGTAAACGTCCTTTTAACTTGTCGAGAGTGATTCAGCGCTGCACTGAACTAATGCGTGTTCTAAGCAAGAATGGGATTGAAAAGATGAGTAAGAAATTTGGTGCGAGTAAATTTTAATTGCACAAATTCAATGACACTTCACCCTTCCTATGTTGCTCACAATTAAAAATAAGGAATCTCGTTATAAAACACGGCGCTCAGCCTCTATAAGACCTCTATCGTCTCGGTGAAAAGGGAGCGACAAGTGTGTCTTTTGAGAGTGCTGCTACAGGATTACAAAAAACATAATACCGGATAAGACACCCAGTACCATTAACCCAGCTTTTCGCATTGCTTGCTTTGTACCTTCTGAATGCGTCAAATGTGTTTACGATTCGCTTTGGGCGAAATGAACTCGGTCCGTTCGTACTCGAGTCTCGAGAGTCCCCTCTGAAAGCCGTTCCACACTGCTTCGGCGAAGAGGCGATGTTTTCAAAGCCCCGCGGCAGTTTCACGCTCGGTCTGCATAGTCAGCAGTAATTCGAAGCGGCCGCTGGCCCCCCGATGGCGTCAAGCTCTCTCTTATTTATTTTTTGTTTACTGCGTCAATCTTCTTCGCTTTCTGCTTTCAGACTCTTTCAGCGGCTGCGTCTGCGATCATCCATTTCCATTCCCGTACGCTACTACGTAGACTGGGGAAATAATCAATACGGGTTAAGCGTGTTATCGGGGCCACCCACTCCAACAAACAATAACAACGAAAAACGCCATGAGTTCAGAAAAGCTCGCTTTCAGGGCGTCACGCTGTCATATATATTCCTGAAGGGGAAGTGCGTGGGGTGCCTACGAAGTACACAGCGAGTGTCGCTTGCAGCGCAGTTTTACGACACGGTCTTCGCTCAAGTGCGTAAACAATGGAGGATTTTATCTGAGCCAGAGAAGTGGCCGAACGGACCAGCAAGAACTGCCCGCTTAGAGGAACTTCTTCCCTGGAAGCCCTCAGCTCGATCGTGACGTATCTCAACGTTCGCATACTTAAACTTGCATAACCTCAACTACATTATGGTATAGTAGTGTGTAAGTCAGGGTTTGAGGGAGTACTTTGAAAATCAAAGCCAAAATGATGGCAATGGGACGAGACACATGAAAGGCTGCAAGCTAGAAAAAAAAAACTAAAAAAGAAATGCGCTCATGCACTCCGTACAGATGGTTAACGAATTGATTGATTGATTGATTGATTGATTGTAGGGTTTAACGCGCTGACGCAACGCAGGCGATGAGGCGCGCCGTAGTGCAGGGCTCCGGATTAACTTCGACCACCTGGGGATCTTTAACGCGCGCTGAAATCTCGTGCACACGGGCGTTTTTGCTTTTCGCCTCACCAAAAAAGCGGCCTTTGGAGCATTGGATTGGATTGGATCGGATTTGGATTGGATCGGACTAAATTGGATTGTATTGGATATTATTGCATAGGATTGGAAATGCAATCAGATTGGAGTACGGATCTGTAGAGAATTGGATCTGCACATTCGGCGGTCTGCGCCTTCCAGAGGAGTGACGTCATAGCCGCGGCAGACGCACTGGCGCCGGCGCGTGCCCCGCTGTGCGCCTCCGTTGCGCAGTAGCCAAGTCTGACGCTGCGCCGGAGCCGCTTGATAGCCGTTTCGCGTGGCTCCTGGAGAACCGTGCTGCGCATGCGTGAGGAGCAGTGACTGGACTGAATCGGACCGGGCTGGAGTGGACTGGATTGGACTGGATTGGACTGGATTGGACTGGACTGGATTGGATTAGATTAGAAATCGTTTTAGCAGCAGTAAGCATGACAATCAGCTAACCCTAGACAACCAGGAAACCTAAGAATAACCAGCTGAACCTTAGCTCCCGCTACGTATATCCTGGTATAGGTGAGCTAAGCCACTGCTAATTTTTTATTCCATCCAATGCGCCGTTCCAACTTTCCCGGGTAGGTAGATGCGGGAGTGCAGCTAAGTCATCTATGCGAAAAACCAGCCAAATCTTTTTTGTTACTCTAACTCCTCTACAACCTGGTTTGTTCGCGCATGCGCATGGGGTTGTGTCGGAGAGTTTTATGCGTACATAGGACCACCGAATCTTTTCTTCGTCTTGTCACACAATGCTTCGTTTTAAAACGACCCTGATGCATATATTCACGGAGTTTTGCGTGGCCTTAAGAACATCGACAAACGGGTGGACGTGCTCCCAAGGACGCGGATTGGATTCTTGGGCGCGGCGACCGCTTTTCTGATGGACGCGAAAAGCGAAAACACCCATGCGTTCGAGATTTCATCGCACGTTAGAGATCCCCAGGTGGTAAAAATGAATCCGGAGACCTCCAATACGGCGCGCCTCATCGCCTGTGTACCGTCGGCGCGTTACACCTCATAATCAAATGAAACGGGTGGACATGTGCGTGTCACTTTCCGCACCACACCATTTGTTGCGATCCTGTAGAGTCAGTAGCGCCGCCACAAAGCAACCGTGGGAATGGCAAACCAGTGCCCAAAGGCGATACGTGAAATGCACTTAAGGCATCATTCATAGATTTCCTTTTTCTTGTAGGAAGAGTGGCCGGTGCCTTAATGGTAATTGAGCGATAATGATCACAACGTGAAAGGATCGAGCCTCACAGAACACTCGGCATTTCATGGTAAGCAGTGCGGGTGCGCGGAAATCTTCTAAAAGGGCATGGTTTCGGGCAGAAGATTGAATAGCACCGCACGGGAAATTACTGAAGCAGAGGAGGTTGTGCGTTTCGGCAGTCAGCGATTGCGCCAGTGTAGCTTCTGTATCACTTTCTGGGAAAAAGATTGCATGCTGGAGCACGTGCGGTTGGTCAATGACAACGGCGGACGGATAGTGTTTAGGGCGTTCTTTATCTTTTGCTTGCAGGGTTTTTCGGCTATGTAAGAGTTCCCGTGATATTACTAAACAATCAGCTGAAAGTTAGCGCTGCGTTTGCCTCCTTTCGTGCTCTCGTGTGCGTTTTCATGCGCTGTAGCCGTGACCCCGCTGAACCAACTAGCCCAAACTTGAACCTTACTAGGTTACATATCCTAGGATGCTTCGGATGAAATATTTCTTCCAATAAAAAAAAGAGGAGCCGTTCTACTCTGTGAAGGTGCGTCACGAGCGAAGCTGTAGCCCATCACATCACATTAAACAACGGTACATGTACTCATTTTTATCATTTGTTAATTGTATACGGACGATACCTTCTTTATTAATTGGGTGATGAACACTCGTTGGTTCGGTTGAAACGTCAGATTCTTGGCCGAAGTTAAACATACTTATGTAACCGTTGTTGAGTAGTTGAGGTAATTGAGTTGGTGTGACGCCTCCAACTAAACACTTCTAACACCAACTCAGCGTAACATTTCTTGCGTGGTTTTGAAACGTTAACATTGACGCCTCCTACCATGATCCCAGATGTAGTGTAATCACGGTCGACGTATGCAAAGTGTGTGGCCGTAAAATTCTCGATATTGCACTTTTGTGTGCCTGGAGATTTATACGCAGTGGGAATCAGTTTGTCTCTAGTTTTTACGGCACAGACGTACTCGGTCGTTGTCATTGACCTCTTGCGAGTCACGGGGGTATGGCTTTTCGGAAAAGTTAATTGTCTATGCATGACCCATGTACAGTGACCGATTGATGTGAACCGTTATAGCACTGCAGTCCAGACCTTAGTCCAAACTGGATGAACCACTACTTGTCTGGTATGGAAGCAACGATATTGCCATTTCAGAGAGATTTTCTATGTATATGTTCTATGTAGACCACTATCAACAAGTTTATTGAGGGAAAAAAGACAAATAGATATCCACCGAGGAGCTACTATGTCTGGAGTCCTCATTTCAAGACTCCATCTGACCTTGATACCTCTCGAGCCGGGTTAATTAATTTTCTCTGAAGTTCCAGGCCTGAGGTGGCAACAGCTGCCTCAAACTGCTCCTATTTCCCCGGTGGTGTTGCACTGCTTGGCCATGTATCGATGCATTTTCATGTAAAATGGTGTATGTAGGTTTAACGCCACCATTGGGGTAAGTGTCTTGATACCATTATTGTGGAATCATTTAAGCTGTACGCACAGGTGTTCGCTTGATTTAGTCATGAAATGGCTTCTGACAAATCACCCGCCACGGTGGCTCAGTGGCTAAGGCGTTGTGCTGCTGAGCACGAGGTCGCGGGCTCGATTCCCGGCCGCGTCGGCCGCTTTTCTGATGGAGGCGAAAAGCAAAAACGCCCGTGTGCTCGAGATTTCGGCGCATGTTAAAGATCCCCAGGTGGTGAAATTTAATCCGGCGCCCTCCACTACGGCGCGCCTCATCGCCTGCGTTGCGTCGGCGCGTTAAACCCTACAATCAATCAATCAACTTCTGACAAATCGCGTCACCACATAAAGTCTGTACATGACCCATATTCAGTGGGTGGTTGACGTGAATCCTAATACTTGTGAACCGTACCTTGTCTCTCTTGCAGAAATACGCATTGCAGTAGTCGTCACTCTTGACAATGCTCGCGGATCTTTGTTTGTCCTAATTATACGTGGCCGTGGCCTTGCAGTAGCCTAACTAGAATACAAAAGAAAGCCCCGTGCATGTGCGGCTTTTTTTAAAGGCGATAGTATTTTTTGGGCTACTTAAACCCAGAAATTTTTGTCTGTCTGTGTGTCTGTCTGTCCGTCTGTCTGTCTGTCTGTCTGTTTGTCTGTCTGTGACTCGACTCAATTACACGGCAAAAGTGAAACAAAGTTTGCGCTATAGTTTTATATACTCACAGCCAAATCTAAACGTTTAAGTCCGGTTTATATGTTCATACTTGTCAAGATTGTTTAAAAAGAACAAGACATTACGCCAATATACGACAGAAAATTAATACACAAGGGATATTTACAGTGTTCTATTATAATGCTCGATTTCTGCGGAGTGAAATACTACATCCATTTCAGAAAAAAAATCACACTTTCGCCTGCTGTCGCCAGCGCCACTGTACCTTCTGGCGGCATTTTAAGAAATCAAGCGGCAACAGTAACGAAAGTTTCCACTAGGTAGGTTTTACGTTCTGTTTGGAACGCACGTGGACTAGAGCAGTGCAGTTCTAGAGACGTTGAAGTAGGGCACCTCGATTCACGAGCGTCTCCGCCGTACAGCCCGCTGGCATCGAGGCACCCGGCCTAGAGCAGTGGAGCAGTGGTACGCGGTAAATTTAAATTGACTTGAGCAAACCTTCAGCGTGTTTACCTTGGGAGGAGCGCGACGGGAGAGGAACAGCATGAGAGGTGAGCGGGAAAGCGAAGGGAGTCATTTACAACAAAAGGAGCAGATACACGGCCATTTTTTTTGCGGGCACAAAAATTCTGCCATTCTAGCCATCTACAATATTACCAATAACCAATACCACATTCCTTGGAGGCACTCCCAATACATCCAAATTAGAAAACAATACACTAGAGAGTGGTTGACCTCACCTAGAAGAAAAGAGGAGCAACGCGTGCTGATTGACTTCATTCAAAAAGCCGTCAGCCGAAGCCTGGACCGAGGCCTCTGAATCCCGCAGCACTCCCTACAACTCCTCTTCACTTTCTACCTGTCAGTAAAATATTCTCTCTCTCTCTCTCTCTCTCTCTCTCTCTCTCTCTCTCTCTCTCTCTCTCTCTCTCTCTCTCTCTCTCTCTCTCTCTCTCTCTCTCTCTCTCTCTCTCTCTCTCTCTCTCTCTCTCTCTCTCTCTCTCTCTCTCTCTCTCTCTCTCTCTCTCTCTCTCTCTCTCTCTCTCTCTCTCTCTCTCTCTCTCTCTCTCTCTCTCTCTCTCCGCGGTAAAAGTGCAGCCTGTACGTCGCGAAAAAAATATCGTGGAGGGAAGCTTTTAATTACGGTCGGCAAAAATTCTGGCCAGACCACAATATTCTGCTCATTGATTGGAACACATACGCTTTGCCTATTCTGTCTTTCAGGCGACATTTGTTTTTTTGCGGAACAAAATTCTAAAACGGCTGATTTTGTACAGCTTTATGGTGATGCCGATGCTAAAACGTCTGTGTAAAAGTTATGATGTGGCGTGTTCCGGTCAGTGTTTTCGAGGAATGCCATTTTAAAAGCCAGAAGGCTGTATACCGAATGCACTCCCCATTTTAGAAACTTTGCAACCGTGAGGGCGTGACGCCATGTGCTTACTTGAGCCATATTTACCCAAAACCAATCAACGTCGTTGGTGAAGTTTTTAACTCTTTTACAACTCTTAAATTTGCTTTTTTGTATATTTTACTATTTTTTACATTTCCTCGCGTCCACGGGAGAATACCATGGGCACGGCCAGCTAGATGCTCAATTAGAGTGTCCCGCGTTCTGTCTGGAATTCTTCCGGAGACAAACTGCGGTACAGTGTTCTGCCGCGAACTTTTCCGAGCCTGTGTCGACCGTTGCAAATCCTTGAAAACCTTCACAAGCCCTCGGATCATGAGGACACGCTATAAACAGTTACGCTGTTAGCGGGGCTCTCTTGTGCAAGTGCGCCCTCTCCTGAAAACAGCCACCCCCCGTTCTTACGGCTACATATAACAAAAAAGAAAGGAGCTAAAGGGCTTTAGTCCTGGCTAAGGACGAGAATAATGCTTCAAAGAGATCGCTTTGAGATTGAACGAAAAAAAAAATAATCGAACCGAAGAATTGACACAGAGGCGTTGCTAAGAACTAGCGCAAAAACACCACTAACAAGATGCCGTAACTTCGCAGTTTAATTTTTAGAAGCCCACTGGCAGAGACTTAGGATTCGTTTAACTGCTAAAGAGACTGCCAACGTCTTTTTTTTTTCTTCAGAGGTCTACTAGCTGATCATGCATGTAGGAAGTAACGGAAACTGCCGTCAGCGATGAATTTTGGCGTATAAAGATTCGAGAAACGAGAGCCTGGTGACAGAAAACAAATTTGCTGGCTCACAAACTTTCACAGTCGCATTGCCCGGAGAACGTGGATGTCGTACAGCCCTTATTTCCTTTACCTTTCGGTCGGTCTGTTTGGAAAGCACTCTAATGCCAGCTGCTTGTATGTGCAGCCCGATTTCGCGAAATGTTGCTCAGCCATCGGCTTCTATGTTGCTACGGATTCCTCTTTTCCGTCGCCGCTATAACGCCGGGTATACGAAACAGCGTGCATCGGCAGAATGGAGATGCCGAACGGAGAACGCGGGTGATCGAGTGTGCGGGCGCAAACGTTGCCGCAGGTCCCCCCGTCTGCGTTCTATTTTTTCTGATTTTGTACCCTTTCATCTGCTTCCATGTTTGCCCAGGGGCAGAAGGTCGGTTTCGTTTGCGCACGAGCTTAGGTTTGATGCCGAAGGGAATAACCGGGCGAACGAAATGGACCACACACTACGAGGGAGAAAAAAAAACCGTTTTCAGGTATATGTCAAAATTTTGAGAATATAAGCTGCGTAAACAATCATGGTAATACGGGGCCCGACGAAAACGCGTGCTGGTAGCGTTTTGATTCTGTTCTGTCGCATCCCTCCTCTGTTTTTTTGTGGCAGGGAATTTTCCGTCCACAAGTATAAGGCGCCATACTTTGACCCCACTGTGAATGTTTCTGACGCATTAAGGAATTTATATTTTATCAAGTTTGTGTGCCACGTTAAAAATTCTTGTGGAGTGTATCTAAACATAAACCAAACCGGTTATACAGAAACGTGCAGACAGATGAAACGAGCAACTTGGGGAAGCACCACCAGAATGCTTATAGCATTAAAGTGATATCTGGTATTTAACGCGTCTGCCTTTGAAGCGTGTTACGTTTAACCAGTCCCACGTTGGGTTTTTGATATGGGGAGAAATGTCGTAGGCACGGACGTTCCCACCTCAAAAATATCGGTCATGAGCACCAATCAAACACAACTTAATGCGTTTTAGGGAGTTTTGGAAATATGCTTAATCCTCATTGGACGCTTTGACAGCAGTTGCGTGTTTTCTGGGTTGATGTCTTTTCTGCTCTAGATGATAACGACAACGGCAGTGGTTAGTAATACATGTACATGGCTAAGTACGACGACGTTACGACGAATCATGGTCATCTTCATTCTTATGTTTTAAAGGTACCCAGTGTTCTTCTTCTCACGTTGATGGCAATCAGAAGTAAAACCGGCATCGTGGTCGGCGCCCTATGAAAACAGTTGAACACCCGCAGTCAGCAAAAATATTTCGACGAGTGTTTCAGTAATGTCTTGAGCCTTTAACAACCGCAGCTTCACGCTTAGTATCCCGACCCGTTACTCTTGGAAATAGTGACAGCAATTCTTGAATGTTTATGCGTCGTATTCCCTGAGCGGTGTATAAGTAGATCAGAACTGAAAGATACGCTGACCTATACTATCCACATGGCTACGCCTATTGAAAGAACCGACGAAAGTGGTTGAAAATGTGTTCAACGTCGGGTGGTTGTATAACTAAGAATAGCAAAAATGGAAAGCAAGTTTCTTTAAAGGTCTGTTTAATGCAATGGGAGCAACAGATCTGAGCCGCAGTCGTAACAGGAAAGCAACAAAGCAGCTGGGTAACGTCTTCCTTAAGGGGCGCGGTGAGAAAGCCGCCTGCTGTCTCCCGGTGACGTTCATTTCTTGGAGTAACACCCGGAAGTGTGAGAGGGAAAAATGATGAGCTCCCCGCCCGTTTTGAAGGCGTGGGACTTTGAAGGGTTGGCCGAGGTTGCGGGAGAAAAAAAAAAAGAATGGAAGAAATACCCCAACAGCACTTTATCTTCTCTCCTCCTTGCCATCAAGGAGGAGCGAGCGAGCGAGCGAGCGAGCGAGCGAGAGAGAGAGAGAGAGAGAGAGAGAGAGTTAGAAAGAGAGAATGGAGTCTCCTCGAACTACGCGCGCGAGAGGGATGAAAAAGAAAATCAGTTCATTGTATCGGATCGAGAATTCGAGCCGCATCCTTCCCTAGTGAAGACGGAAACGCCACCGAGGCGTTTTGGTCTTCTCTAAAGAACTCCGCCCCCAAGAAGTCCTTAGTCACTGAACAAAACCGCAGGGAAGAACTCGGATGAGCTTCCGCCTTCTGTCTTCTTCGTTGTCTTGAAGTGTTTTTCAATTAAGGAATGACGGTTTTTGAGGAGACGAATCGATATTTCCAAGATGGCGTCGAGTGTTTCTTCGACCGCGGCCGTGTCCTCTGGCCGGCCGCCGCCTCTGCTGCCCTGTTCCGATGGCCCTTTTGGTCTCGTTCTCGCCAACAGCGGAGGAGATCCGCCCTTCGTCTTCTCGCTCGGCAGCACTCGCTCAACTTCCCTTTTCATCCCCCCTTTCTTTTACACGTTCGTCCGTATATCTTGTTCCGCGTCGCTTCCCGCGCGGATTTTCTCGTCCGAAGAGGCAGCGTACGCTATAGCCCCCACGGAGCGGACGACGTCGCTCCTTCGGGCTGAATATGGATTTTATTCCTCGGACCGGAAAATATCAGACGACGAAAAGAACAAACAAGGAAAGAGTGGGGAAAAAAAGGAGAGGGACACGTCATCTAGCTGGTGTTTGCTTTTTTTTCGTGTCATGTCACATTCACCGGTAAGGAAAGCTTGGATGCTAGCGCTACTGATTCATATCTTTTCTATTCCGCTAGCTGCAAGCGCTTGCAGAAAAAAAGAAGAAATTTTGGATGTAGGCTCGCATCGGGGGAGGAGAGTGGTGCGAGATGTAAAACGTCATTCGGTATTTATTTTCTTGTTTGGAGTACAAGCCCTATCCTTACGTCCTACACTATATTCACGCCTAGGAGGCAGTTTAATATTAGTGACGAAAACGCATTTATTGACCAAGCTAGGTGGTACAGGACACATGTGAAGGAGAAGTAAGATTCCCCCCAAAAATGTTAAATAAATTGTCGGAACAGCGCGTGATTCAATCGTACCTTCAAACGTTTACTGAGTTGGTGACGTAGTGACATGTTGTTGAAGTTAAGAGAAATCATTCGATATTATTACAAGGACCCTCTGAGACATTAAAAACGCGAAAATGCACACAGTATGAAAAATCAAGGCGCAAGAAAAGGTATTTAGAATAAATGTTGGGGTAACGTATATTTTTACGTCTTTCTCTATAAGTTATTAATTGCAGCAGTAACATATTGAAGTCTGCCGCTGACTGCAGATGAAATATAGCTAACAGCGCGGTTTAGCTAAGAACATGTTTGCCTGTAGCCTGTTTGGTTGAGATATCGGGCCTTTACGAAATGTAGAAATGTAATTAAATCGACTCCGTCTCCTGCCTTCCCCTTGACATTTCTAATGAGACTCTCGTAATACTATTCACACAAACACCAGTTTGCCTGGTCAGGGAGGGAATTCGTTTCAGACGAACACGCATACAGGTGCACACGAAAGTGTTGCTGTGTGCATACCAAGCATACACGTGCACGCGTGCACACCAGGGTATTTCCCGAAGCTTTATTCTACGGACTGCCATAAAAAAATCAGGAAGAACACACCTCCGGTGACTGTCAAAGTAGCAGCATGGCCACTCGATCTCGGCGGGAGACCGAGTGGCCTTGGTAATATTATTAGCATTCTTTGCTGGTGTGGCTGTTTTGTGTCGACGTTCTCTCCACCCACCCTTCTTCTCCGCAGTCCCTTCACCCCACACTCACCGGTTTGGAGGTACAATTCTTTCTTCGCTCTCTCTTCATTCCTTCCCCCCACTCGCTCTACCTTCCGCGTTTTGACGATCACATTCAAGTCCTATGGTGGGAAGACAGTGGAACCGACACCTACCGACCAAAAGGATTACCTACTGACCGAAACAGACCAAAACCACCGATTGAAATAGAGGTCTCCTCGCAGTTGGGCAGTGACAGATTTGTGTTGACAAAACGCCCTCTTCCCATCCCTTACATCCCATTGAACAACAAACTCCGTCATACTCTTCGAGGAGGAAGATTTCCCCCACCCGTGCATTATGGGCCATAAACTCCCCCCCCCCCTTCTTCGCTTCAAACAAGCCCCTTATCTCACGTAACGGTAATACCACTGGTAATGCTTGAGTATGATGTTTGCTCCAGTCAAAGCACGCAGCTACTTTATTAGGTGGCCTAACACCCGTAGTAACTGCCGTGAGCGAGGTTCCTTCCTGTTTGCCTACTCCCCCTTAAACCTTCACCAACGGTTGAAGAAATACATCAATCCGCCCTCTATTACACAATAACCCCCTCTTAATTTTGTGGCTTACAAGTAACAGTGGTTATGAATTGCGCAAGGCGGTCAGAAAAAAACGACTTGCTCGGTTTTGAGCGTTCCACGTAATGGGTTTTTTCTACTTCCCAAAATTCGAAGTCCTTTTTTCCCTTGCGATATACAGTACACAGAAGCAGGCAGTTAGGGGACTACCCCTTGTACCTTTGAGGATTGCATCTAGCACACGCCGACCCTATAACATGGTTTTAATTCTATATACAACGCAGTTTAATGTCATTTAACCTGCACGCACTCATGCGACACACAGCCACTCCGTCTGCGGCGATGCTCGCACTCTGCCCCGACTGCAGCGTCCACAATCCGGCGCGCTTTACTCCCGTCCAACCCGCGTTCCAGCGAGCGCGGGGAAGAGGAAGCAACAGCAGAAGCGACGCGTCGCCTTCCATTCCGCGAGAGATGCGTGCACACACACACAGGCGCGCGCGCACCCAGACGGTAGGACGGATGCGACACGGCTCCCCCCTCCCGCCCTTGCGCTCCTGACGCGGGCGCCCGAGAACGTCGGCGTCGTCCCGCGCCGCTTGTTGCTTCTCTTTCCCGCGGCTCCGTGACTTTCCTCAGAGCGCGCATTGCTGTTGCCTTTTCTCGATTTCTGCTGCCATCTAACTGCTTGCATTGCCCTTGTACAGCGACGGCTGATGTAGGGAAGATGTCGGCTGTTTCATCGTGTCCGTGCAGCGATCCCGAGGTTTGTTCTGAAAGGGTACTTCACAGCAGCTCCACGTGTGATGCAGTGAAGGTAGCCAAAGGTTCTGGCGTACAGAAGTTTGACAGCATTGGCTGTTTGGCGATAATTATAATAGCATTTAATGGTAATTTATAATTTGTACCAGAGCTGGAAGAAGCTGCGGAGAAACTTCATCGTTGAATAATTGCATTACGTTCGCGTAATATCTGTGGTTCTTTTGGAGTTTGCCTTTATCCACTCGTTTTTACCTTTTTTTTTTTTTGCTCCTTTGCGGCTCGCAGCCGGTACTGTCCTCACCACAGCTCCAGTAGAGCGACACTAACTTAAACAGCTGCAGTTGCATTGGCGTAGAGGTCAAACCCCCCCCTTTTGTGCGTGAGGGTTCGGTTCCCGGCAGTGGAAGTTGCGCTTCCCATGGTTGTATGATACACAAACTTCCGTGGCACGCAGGATTTTCGCGTTTGTTGAAACAACAATAGGTGATTTGAAGAATGGCACAACCCCCATTACGAGGCGATATTCCATTTCTGTAACGGGTACAGAACAAGAAAATTTATACACTTTCCGCAATATATTTGATTACTTTGAGCGCTACCCATATACCATTGAGTCGCTGGCCCTCTGTGGCCTCGAGTGGGAGGCTTTGGTTGCAACGGTAACGGCCTTGTTAGGAGTCCGCAGGATTCTCTTTATCTTTTAGTGGAGTGGCATTTTTGTGTATATTTCACTCCAACAGAAAGTGCTTTAATTTTATCGACTAATCATTCCAGATCAACCCATACTAGCAGAGAATGATTCGACGGAGAGCGGCCAAGGGAAATTTTTATGTAAATTTTTCTCCCAGATCAAATGTTCCTGTTTTATCGACTAATACCGAGGCAACAGGATATGGTTTGACAAAGAATAGTCAGTGATAGTTTCCCGTAACTTTTGGCCTAGATGAATTGTGCATATTTTATCGACTAATTACAGTGAAATCTCGTTGATACGTTTTTCATGGGAACCGGAAAATGAAACGTATTATGCGGAAACCGCATGATCCAATGAGGTTAAAAACAGGATAAAAATATGCATTCTCCGCCAGCAACTCACATTTATTGAGCAGCATTAAAGCAGTCGGTCTATTTCTGTTGCAATGTTTTTTCGTTTACGTTTCAGTAAATTATCCTGAAACGTAAAAAAACACCCGCCGGTGAATTTCGCTCCTTGGATAGAGTTTTGTACAACAATCCGTGTCGTGCCTTCAATCGGTGAAGCCAGCCGCCGCATGCTTCTAATTAGAAGTCTTCAATGTCCAAGAACAACGCGATTCTGCCAACGTTTTCGCGTAGGACAGACCCGTGAATAGTCACCATGGCCTCTGTAGCTTCCTTGAACCGTAAGCAGGATGTATTACCTTTTCTCATGATTCGCAACTCGTGTTTGGTTTACACCGCGGCCGGAATCTTTCAGCTTGTTTCGAAGTTTTTCTTTGACACCGGTAAACCGAGCTTCCGTGCCAAGTCCACGCGTCGCTTCCACTTCGTGTTTTCTTCAAAGTTGCGTACAATTTCTACTTTTTCTTTTAAACTGAGCGCCTTGCGTTTCCTCGACATTGTCGCAAGCCTTGGAGCACCGCCGTGCACAGCAAAGAGCAGCCAAAGGGGGGAAAAGCCTTAAAACCACAGCAGTACCACCGAACACTGCAAGAAGGCAGAAATAGAACAAGTTCAGCGTGGGAAGCATGGAGCATGGCGAGAATCAGTAAGGGAAGTCGCTGCCTGCCCAGAGCATCGTGCATATTCCTTAATTATGATACGTTTCATTGGACGGCGCTGTGCATCTCCTGGCGTATCATCATCGTTGCACGGATCGGGCACTGGCCGCAAAACCTGCGCTGTCACGGCCTCAACGGCACTGCGACCTGCAGATGGTGGTTACTTGGAATGCGGTTTGTGCTTGTATAGCGAAAACTAAACGTACGATTTCTAGAAATACTGGTCAAGGTCCATATTCCCAATCGTATTATCCAATTTTGGGCAAAACTGTGACCGTATTAAACGCGCGAAAATACATTATTTTAAAGAGACCTCGGTGTGAAATGAAAAGAAAAACGCATTTTCCCGAAAAACGTAATGTGCCGAATCGTATCAACGAGATTCCGCTGTAATCCTAATCGACCTAATGCAGCAGAAAATGACTTAATGGAGAGCTATCTCTGACATTGTCGCTTTAGTCTATGCATAGACATGCTTTTAGGAATTTCCGTCTCTTAAGAAATGCAGGGAAATCCTTAAAAAAACGCGAGTTTCATAAGCTCATCCTGAGGCAGTACCACCAAAATGAATAAAATGGCAAAAGACTTAGAAACCGACATGGTGGGCGGATAAAAAGTGGGGGGGTCAAGCTTGGCGCCAAGTTTTCAGCACATTAGCTAAGTTAGCTTTGCTCGTGATTTAGGAAAGGCACCGGAAATTCGGAGCAATCCTGGCGACATGTTGCAGCAGCCACAGGCTGCACAGGCTCATTTCGAGGCGCGCTCCAGCATCGTTTTTCGAGACCCGTTGCGTTACCTTCTGGGAACCCGTTTCTAATCCTGTTGGCGGCCAGTCGCATTGCCTCCGTGGAAATATGTGACAAGGTTCGTGGCTTTGCCTGCAAATCGAGAACGTTTATTTATTTACGTACCGAGGCCTGCGAGACAGCAGTCGCTGTCGTTGAAAGGTTGCGGGGGCGGCACCGATTTGCCTGGCACGTAAGCGGTTAATGTAATGCAAGTGAGAGAGAGATAGAGAGAAAAAAGAGAGAGAGAAGACAGGAGGAGAGATAGAGGGAAAGAGAGAAATGGAGAGAGAGAGAAGCGGGAGAGAGAAGAGAGGGAGAAGAGATAGAGAGAAGAGAGGGAGAAGAGAGAGAGAGAGAGACAGAGAGAGGGAGAATACCATGAATTTCCAAGGGCGGCACCTCAGAAAACACGGGCTTACTTAGGGAAAGTATCGGCAGGGATAGCAAGATACGTCTTTGCAGTAAAAGCTGAACCGACAACACAAGGGAGGCAGACGGGACTGGCGCTTTTGCGATTGATTTTATTTAACTGATAGGTATGGCTCCGCAATAAAGTCAGTTCCAGTAGCACCAGTTCTGTCTGCCTGTCTCGTGTTGTCTGTTGTGAGCTTACTTTTATTGCGAATGCCATTAACCAAGTAGCCCGGCAGCAAGTCTTATTTTGAATACTACATACTTCGGGAAAAAAATTCGAGGGACCCCAAAGGCTGAATAAAACAATTGAAAAATCACACTGCTTGTACCTAGCTCTCTCGGCTTTAGTTCTAAAGTCGACAAAGCGATGTTTGCCGAGCAATAAATAACTTAAGTTGTCATTTATCCTTTTCGTTTTTCCTTCCATTTTATCGTCATATTTTTTACAACTCGTGTGGTAGTCGGTCACACAAGAGTAACCTTGCCCTCAGCCACAATACTCACAGCAATCACGGTATCGCATTGCAGGCGGCAATCGCTCAAGCGATCACCACAGCTCGAGTAAAATACATAATAACCGACTCAAAGTCGTCTTACGCAGCTGCATCAAAGGACGGGTCCCACAACAATCCGCAAGGATACTTGAAAAACGTCAAGCCCATAACTACAGGAAAACTCAATCTGGATTCCTGTACATAAAATGTTAGGGGTAACGAACTAGCCCACACTTCTTGCGACGTCGTCAACCGAGTAGCTTCAAACGCTCCTTCAGCGGCGGCAGAGCACTCGTACACATACGGCGCCCTCAGCTCCTAGAGGGAGATCGCAACCTATCAGAAACTTATCAGGTGCGAGCTTTCAGCGGTACACCGCACACTAAAACGCTGGCCAAGGGATGGCCAAGGGATGGCCAAGGAATGGCCAAGGGATGGAGACCCCTCAAAGCCAACACCTACCAGAACACGATGGGCTATAGTCACTCCCATCCAGAGATCTTCTCATATAAATGCCCATTCTGCGTCCACTACGCGGACCGCCCGTACATTGTGTCGAAATGTAGGAGGAAACTCCCCCTCCCCCAAAATGTCTCCCCTATTACCCGTAAACACATTAAACGCACTGTGCACTGGGCGACCCTGTTGCGTCGCCCCCATTCCGTATTTTCAGATGGCCGGAGAAGCGGCCAGGGTATAAAATCTCTTGGCTAACTAGACGTGGCACAGGGGGTACCTACGCTCTCTACTTCTGGTAAAATAAATTGTTCCATTCCTTCCTCTCTCTCTCTCTCTCTCTCTCTACTGCCTTCTTGCAAACGCGGTAGCAGGAACAGGAATTTTCGCCGCCTCTCGTTCACAATCATGTAAACAGTAGGAGTACTTGGCTGACCTAGAATTTCGCATTTCATGTTAGGAGCAGTGCCGTACGGGCATTGTTATTGGTACACCGGATTGTCGAGGCTCATCACGTCTAGAACGAACACTCACTTCGCTGCCGTGAAATCCTGAAACACAGGCGTGCTATCAGCCAGCCATTGCTTGGCGCTGCCGTTAAACAGTTCTCCAGCGTGCATTTAAGGGAAGAGTGAAAACGGAGTACGTGAAGCGGAACTTTCCATTTTCGTCTTCCTTGGTGTTAAGTTTTGTACGGAGGTCGATACTGAGTTTAAGTAAGACGAAAACTTGGCGGGAGGGTTGCATGGACGTTTTGAATGGTGGGATATAGGTTTCGGGAGGGAGACAAAACTGAATTGGAATATCGGCTACGTCATTTTGCAATATTTGCTTGCGAGGCAGAACTATCCGTTGTTCACTCCTTGATCTTTTCACCAGCAGCGGGGCACGAACCCACAGAATGCATAGACATTAATGGTGCAGTTTATGCCAGTCGATGGCACGATGAACGTATTTATAAATAATGTGCGCGCTTTATTACACGGGTAAACCAAACTTCTAAGCGACGAACACGTCTACAATCCCTGCTGCACTTAAACCAAACTTCGACGTTGACATGAACAGGTACGAAGACTTAAACACACCGCCTGGTTTCTCCAAAACGTATGCGGAACGTCCGATATTGGTGCCCGGTTTAACATTTGTTTCTTCATAAATTTTAATAGCGCAGTTAAGTTTATTCATTTAGGTATTCTAACTGATCCTCCCTGTCACCTCCCGGCTGCTTATAATTTTTATAGTTCGTATTGCTTTGTTAATACACGAGACTCCTTTTCTGCAGGCAGGGCACTAGATTATATTACGGTTATATCGGAGTTGGTTATCATCATCTTATTTATGGGTGTTCCCGGTTTCGTTTCCTTTGGTATTTCAAAAAGAAAAGAAAATGTGCTGCGCCGTTCACAATGTGCACGTACAAACCAGGCTAACTACCATTATTAAATTTTACAAAAAGATGAAGGCATAATGTACTGCATTCAACACTTTTATTCCCCGAAGTCATGTACCTAAATCATCCTAGTTGACTCCAATTCTATTTTTTAACCACGTTTGTACTTCAGCTCAAATTGAAAATTTTGCAAAGCAGTTCGATGGTGCCAACTTTATTAAAAATTGTTTTCACATAAAGCCAATCGTTTTTGTTCCCTACATCTGTCCTCGAACATATCTCTCCCCTCGACCCTGCGTCGCATTACCCAGCTACTTATTAAAAACGCAGAGTACAACAGCGGAGAGCGCATTTAGTTTCGCGATACCCTTAAACACTAAAAGAGGAGTCGTAAAGCTCGGTGATGCTGTAAAAAATAGCGAAACCCCTAAGCTATCCTTATGGTGTAAAGTGAATGAGAAAACATAAGGTCGAAGTGTCGAACGCATATACAGGTATTGTGTGCGCCGCCATGTGGATGACGTCACGGCGCGTTTGATTGGCATGGTACGATGGTGAGGATAATGATGACGATGATGTGGCTATTTACTTTGTATGGGGTGGGCACAAATTTTGCAGCCTAGCAGTCACTTCAAACTAACTACAGGAAGAAGGAATTAGAAAGAAGGATAGGAATGACAGGGGCCGGCTTTGGTACTGCTTGCGCGCCATCTGTTGGGAACCTGGGGCAGCCCCGAGTGATCACAGTTTGTGGTTCATGCCTGCTGTAGAGGTAGATGCCTCGTAGTCTACCCCAGTATGTCTTCAGCCTTGTCACTTTCTCGTCTCCTGGCTCTCCCTTCTCGCCGTCTCCGCTGCTCCGCCCTCGGTAATATTCGTGGTGGGAGACTTAACGCCGCTGATCTGAATCATTTCTTCTCACTCCGCCCCTTCCGTTCTCTTCAGCGCCGCATAGCCGTGGGCAACCTCATCGCACATCAACCGTTAATGTAGACGGTTGAGAACAGATCGCCCTACTCCCCACACCAGTGAAATATTCGCAGAGTAAGTGTCGCGCGGAAGGTAGAGAGCTCATTTCATCTACAGTCATGAGGTGGTGCATACAGCGGGGCTCCCTCCTTCATATCGCCTTGAACTATTGTGTCCTCTGATTGGCACGGGTTGTTTGAGCGGGTCCTCCCCCCGAACGAACTGGTGTATGTGCACAAACCGTATTGCGATCACCATGCACTGGTCCATGAATTGTAGGTTCCAAGAACTGGCCCAGTTATTGAGTCTACTGAGAACGACCAACATTAATTTGTTTATTTTCTCTTACCCTCCCTCCCTATTCCTTTCCCCCATCGTGACCAGTGGTCATTCTTTTCTATTAAAGGTTGTCTCTCTCTCTCTCTGATTGTTAGCACAACTACTTCCGCTCTGCGTCTTTTTCTTAGCTGAGAGGCTTGGCCAATCGCCCTTGTTGACACTACTAGCCGAAGCGTGTCGTCTCTAATTGCGTCTTCTGTAACCAAGCCCTGAAATTGCTTCTGTAAGTCACAGCACATGTCCCCAACAAAGGTTTATGATTCAGAGGCCACTACGAATTAACTAGGTCCGCCTTTAGTCAGCTGTAATCGTGCTGTGGTGCTCCTGGAATCACACGCTCGCCTGCATTCTGGAGGCCACAAAAGAGATTCCCCTGTGGCTGCCATATTTACCCAGTTTTCTCTTCAATTGAAGTAGTCACGTTGCCTCTAAGAGCTTCTGTGAGAAATGAGACATTTCTCGAGCATTATTGATCTGCCTTTTTCCTTTCAAAAGAGGGTCCTTTCTTGTGGCATCCGTCGCCATTTCGTGTGCCAGGGACGAAGTATTTTTGGCTCATATAGTTAGGCTATGCTTTTACATGAGAATAAAAAAAGGCTCTCAAGGTTGGAAGCATTGCGGGGGGTTTTGCTACAGAAGCAGATGCACGTGTGGGTGGAAATACGGAGACATTTCCTCCAGCTTTCACGTTAGCGTGCAACCGGTTGAAGCTGGTGGTCACGATTCCGCTTCTCAGTGTGACGGGGGGGCGAAGAGAATTTATTATGAAACCACATATCAGCACGCAGCGACTAGTGGTAACAGCGCTGCCCGAAAAACACACACAAAAAACAATCAGTTTCCAAGTACTCCGGGCAGCCTACACTTTGCACAACAATTCTCTGTGGTGATGAAACAATTAAGCTACTCTGAAATCAATGCACACAAAGTTCACATGTGTTCAAAGAAACAGTTCAGAAACTCGTTGAAAGTCAGTACGGCACAATAGTGATGCTCAGAATGTTATTCCTGACCGCTATGAAACGCGTGGACCAGCGTAACAGGAAGGCTTCTTCACCTAGAACTGCCAACTCATTGTCTAAGTGATTCATAAGCATTGACCGCACACGCCACAGCAATGGAAACATCGCCCGTTGCGGTCGGGCGCGAAGACACGCGGCACCACGATTTCGCCATAATACAAATGCACCAGCACACATAAGGAAGTTCACCAACGTGTCATTTGAACGTGTGCTCATTCTAAGTGTAACACCAAACAACCTGCTTAGCACAGTCCAAAACGTTGCCGCTACACGACACTGAAACAAGGCATGTTCCAATGTTTCAGTGTGCCCGCAGTGCGGGCACCGTGAGGAACGCACAATGCCGAATCTCGCGAGACGGTCACACGTCGGAAGAACTTGCCATGCCAGCCACGCAACCATCCGAAATCCCTAACATCAGAAGGAAGCTCCGTCGAAGTCAGCTGATGCCAACGGACACCGCGTGATCTTGCTATCTGCTGATTATCTAATTGGTTTATTGCCAATTTTTCGCACAATTCGCTTGCTGTACTTTCCCTAAAATTTAGGCTTGGCAAGGTAGACTGGACGTTTCTCAGTGTTTTGACAACATAGGCATAAAATGGCGGTGACTGCTCAGCAGAGGGACCGGCAATGCGTTCATCATAAAACATTAAGCGCTGAGTTCCCAGAAAGTACTGCAGCAGCGCCCTCCCTGGGTACTCAGTTGAGTCCACAAGGTCGAACACTGCGCGTACGGCCAGCATGCCACACATAGTTTGCAAGCAAGGCAGACTGAAACCACCCATTGACTTGGGCAGTCTCAACAGCGCACGCGACACTGTTTCCGTTTTGCCCGCCCAAAAGAACGACCCAAACTTCGTGGCGAGCTGACGGGTGAAATGGCGTGGCGGTTTAGCTACGTGTGCTACATAAAAAAGTGCCGCCGAGAAGGAGGACTTAATTATGTAGCTGCGCTCTGCGAGGGAAAGTCTGAACTTTGACGCAACCGAAAGACGCTGCTCCGCTGTCTCGAGGAGGCGCTTCCACGTACTACGCGCCACTTCACCCGAGGAATGGAAAACCACACCAAGTACTCGAACACCCGTAACCCATTTTACGTTGCCCGCCAGGCTAGATGCAAATGTGCCGAAGCGCACCGCCATACTTTTGCCCCTGTTCAGTCGAGCTCCAGACAGCTCACCGTACTCATAAAATAGCCGCATAAACGCTTGGTAGCTGTCCTCGTCCCGAATGAACAGGGAAACATCGTCCGCATACGCAGACACCTTGACTTGGCCTATGCCTGGCAACGGGAAGCCGCGGATGGCGGTATTTTCATCGATACGGCGGAGCAGCGGGTCTAGACAAATGACAAAGAGCAGAGGCGACAAGGGGCATCCCTGCCTTATCCCACGGGTGACGGAGAACGGACTACTTAATAGTCCGTTGACAAGGAGTCTGACACTCACGTTCGAGTACAGCAGCTCAAGCATTGTTACAAAGTCGTCCGGAAAGCCGTATTGGCGCAAAACTCCTGCCAGGTATCGATGTTCCACTCTGTCGAAGGCTTTCGCTTGATCTAGGGAGATGAAGCAGCCAGAGGTGCCAATCTTCGTCGCATAGCTGAATAAATCACGCGTCAATGCCACAAGGCTGGTACGCAGACAAGGCTGGTACGCAGACACAGGTGTTCCCGTCTCATTCCAGTGACGTTTATGTCGCACGAATGCGGTCATTATCCTGATTCACAGGCGAGGCAGTGGCGCATGCAGCGTGAATACGTATTTATTGACTTTACTTAAGAAAAGCTCTCTGTGATGGGGTGTAAGAGGGGAAGTATCAGAGTATATATTCAACAAATAACCCCGTAAAAAAAACGTGCTTTACGAACAGTATAACATAAGAAAACGAGGTTTGCGGTTGCTCATTTGTGACCCGTCTGCTTATGTCTCAAATGCCCTTGCTTCACACATAAAAAAATAAAAACGGAATTTGCCTGCGGCATTTTCGTTCGCAATGCCTCCCCCTTAATTTGTGTCCCTAGGATAGGACTCCGATTTTATAGAAACACTTTTACAGCGGAGCTGTTATAGGCTAACTCCACCGCTTTTTTTCAGGCTCTCTCTCTCTCTCTCTCTCTCTCTCTCTCTCTCTCTCTGCCTATCTCCCTTCGGTCGCCTGTTCACCAGTGGCGTTTCATAACTAGATATTCGACGTCGTATACTGAACCTG
>NW_027526422.1:97991663-98093602 GCF_048455015.1 Haemaphysalis longicornis
TGTGGTGCTTTTTTCAGAACATTTACACCATCCCTTCTCATCCCACTGAAAGAGAGGAGTGTTGAGTATATATATATATACATACAAGAGAAGCGAACAAGGTAAAAGCACGATTGAGGCCTACGTTTCAGCAAAGAGAACTTGCTTTCCTCAGGGATATATATATATATATATATATATATATAGAGAGAGAGAGAGAGAGATTGCCTGAGACAGGGCGAGAGATTGCCCTGAGGAAAGCAAGTTCTCTTTGCTGAAACGTAGGCCACAATCGTGCTTTTACCTTGTTCGAAGTTTTTCTTCTCTTGTATATATATATATATATATATATATATATATATATATATATATATATATATTGCTTTCCGAGGTTTCTTGACTGCCAACCCTTATTTTCTGTATAATATATATATATATATATATATATATATATATATATACAGAAATAAGGGTTGGCAGTCGAGAAAACCTCGGAAAGCAAAGGGGAGGATGTGGTAGATCATTGAAACAGATTAAGAATTTGGAAAGAAAGAAAGTGAAGAAAAAATGCCCGCCAGGTGGGATCCGAACCCACGGATCCCACCTGGCTCGGATCCCACCTGGCGGGCATTTTTTCTTCACTTCTTTCTTTCTTTCCAAATTCTTAATCTGTTTCAATGATCTACCACATCCTCCCTTTGCTTTCCGAGGTTTCTCGACTGCCAACCCTTATTTCTGTGTTATTTTCAACGAGCCCCTCATTTCCTATTCTGATTCGCTACATATATATATATATATATATATATATATATATATATATATATATATATATATATATATATATATATATATATATATATATATATATATATATATATATATATATATATATATATATATATATATATATATATATATATATACATATATATATAATATATATATATATATATATATATATATATATATATATATATATATATATATCGTATAAGTAAAGAGTCGGACACACAGCAAGAACAGTAACAAAGAACGTTTACTTACGTCGCGGCAACCGGACTTGCCTTCATCAGAGTACAGTTACATGATTTTGCTACATGATTTTGCAGAGTACAGTTACAGCAAAATCATGTAACTCTACTCTGATGAAGGCAAGTCCCGTTGCCGCTACGTAAGTAAGCGTACTTTGTTATTGTTCTTGCTGTGTGTCCGACTCTTTATTTATGCTATTTTTGCGCGCTTTGTGAGTTTTATCTTTCTCTCTCTCTCTCTCTCTCTCTCTATATATATATATATATATATATATATATATATATATATATATATATATATTCTCTTTGTCGAGGAAGAGAGAAATGGCGTTTTGTAAGCGGAAAAAGCCGGTTCAGGCACGCGAGTGAGAAGATGAACGCCACCGCTTTGAAGGTTGCGTCGCCTTTTAGGCCTCACTTAATGCCTACGAGACAACAAAATGCAGGCACGCAAAAAAAGACCTGGGCGTGATCATGAAACGAACAAAGCGCTGAAAAAACACAAAAAGAAAAACAGGCTCGAGAGGAGCCTCGTGATTCTATCCGGCGCCGTAAGCGCGCGGTCACAGCGCTTGACGACGTCGTAATCGCTGGAGAGCGCAGTAGAAGGATATACGAGCCGAGTGGGTGGATGAGCGGAGAGCGCTCGCGACAATCCCCCCGTGCCCAGCATTGCTCGCCGTTTTCTGTGTCGCGTCTCTCTCGTCTCTGGCTGTTTATTTTTTTTCCCGTTGTCTTTTACCCGTCCTCCACGTTCTGCTCTCCGTTAAGAAGAAGTACGACACTGGGGGCGAAGAGCGGCACGATTTGTTGTGACGGCGTCGTATGGGCGACGAGTCTACGCCGAGGAGTTGTTAAACGCAAGCCGCCTACTCAAGAGAGAAAGGGAAAGGGGAAACGAGGGAAGGAAGAGGGAGAGAGGAGGAGCAGCGTCGAGGCTTATAGCGAGACAAAGGACGGAAGAGGCTGAGAAGGGTGAAGTAAGCCATGAACGTCGCGGAGATAGGGACAAGTTTCGCCATAAAAGCGTTTCCCGCGCGCCAGACACCGGAGCCGGACCACTCGTTCTGCTCAGAGTGATCCCGTCTCCTCTTTCGTCGCTCCCACTTTAATTTACCCTAAGTGACGCTCGGGGGATTCAGGGCGTAGACATTTTTTTTCTTTGTTAAGCGGTTCGTTGGGTGCAGTGCAATACTTGGTCGGTGAAATCTCTTGCCGAGTCAACTCACGTAGAACAATCGTGGCCGGACAATTTCGCATTTCCCGTCGTCTGGTAGAAATATGCAGCAGTCTCTCCAGAAGACAGCCGTTGAGCAGTGTACCCCTCTGCCTCGGCAACGCTGCATGGCGTAGTGGAGTGTTGCTGAATTTCGCAAACTGGCTGAAGCCCCGCGACGGGTGTCGAAATCTCCTATACGCGGGTGATGACATTTTTCGCCTTTACCAGAAAAACTGCCACCATGACTGGGAATTGGGCCAGCAATCTCGTGCGCTGAACGAAAGGTCTAGAGTGGCTGAGTAAGTTGCCAAGAAGCGGGCAACCAGGGAAAATTTTATTAGGACGGTAGCCCAAGTTGTTGCCTTAAAATAGCGTTTTCGAAAACGACGTCCATTTGTCGTTTCCAAACGCTTAAAGGCACGCGTACGTGAGCATTTGTGAAAGAGGAAACCGTTAAATCTAATTGCAATGGGAAGCCACTTACCTTAGCTTAAATTTCGTCACATTCGAAAACTAAAAACAATCTATACAAGCTTGCGTACTTCCATTAAGCTTCACGCAGTAGGAAGGCCTGTAGTTGAAGGTCATTTCGTTTTTTTGGGGGGCAATAAAGTGAAAAAAAGAAGTAAGTGGCGTTGAGCTAGACATTCTATGCACAAGACTGAGATCGGTTAAAATACCCAAGTAGCAAAATGGGCGTCGAGAAATTGAAGTATGCAAGGCGGGAAAGGTTGGCGAAAGGAGATCCGAAAATTCATGCAGAAGCAAGAAAATAGATCCCGATGCCCCAGAACAAGCCCGGTTTGGAGTGTTCAGCCATCGTTGTGCAGTGAATGTGAGCGGGCACATAATATTTATGGTGATAAAGTAAACAGTGGCGTTACTTTGTGAGCATGCCCATGGTTACCACAAATCGCCCGATAGCAATCTACAGATCTTGTCATGCTATGCGAGGTCACTTGATTTTAAGCAACCGAAATAAATATCGACTCATAGGGAATACTGCTCACGGAAATGAGCCAATATTTGCTGACATTTCAAGAAGAGCCAACGGCCGAATCTCACAGGATTTTAGAATTCTACGGCTAAAACGCTCAAACGAGATTTTTTAATGCTAAGGGCATGCGTACAAGTTGAAGTGGAGCATTAACACAATGTTAAAAGAGAAGTATAATTGGCATTCCACCTCTAAACAGAACAACAAGACAGGTTGAAACAAAGAAAGACTAAAAACAGAAATAAAAGATAGGAAAAGACCCCATACATTCGAAAAGAAACCGATGCTGAAATGAAGTGAAAAGTTTATTGATAGTTTATTTGTCGCAACTCCTCTTCAGGGCGCTTTCATCTAAAACATCGCTCACGACAGTAATGACGAAAAAAGGAGGCAAGATAAGAAGAACACAATAGCAGAGTTTTCACCCTTACAAATACTCTGTAAACCGATTTCGACGGATACCATTTCGTGCTTTCACATCGATCCCCTCAGCCTATCAAGGGAACGCGCGGTATGTATTTCTGGACGCCGGAGACATAAGCCGATGGAGCGGAGGATATTTTGGTTGCCATGGTAACCGTCAGGTTGGTGGCGCCGGAACTTCATATTGTGCTTGCGACACAACATACCGGGATTGTTACCAGATCCCCGCTTTCCCCCGCGGGAGAATAAATACACACACGGGGAAAGATAACGATTAAGAGGAAACAGAACAAAAAGGAAAGTAGAAGCGGCGTGCTGGTGTCGTACATAAGTGTTTCGCCAAGGTTATTGAGACAGCGGGAGCTCTGCCCGACTGACGCCAGGGGATCGTTGCCTGTAAAGCTTGTTTTGTTCCAATAACGCAGTCGATGGGGCGAAGCGAGCCTTGGAAAACACAATTAGTTTTGGGAGAGGGAAAATGTGTGTGTGTGTGTGCGCATGTGTGCGTTTGTGGGGCAGAGGGAGGTGGAGGGAAAGATGGAAAGAGAGAGAGAAGGAGAGTGTATTGTGCTTTGAACTGCAGGAGTGGATCGCTAATGTTGGGAGCCATGTGTTTAACGGACCATCGTAGCCGGAGATTTTGAGATTTTAGAACATTCTGCGGGCAGTCTTTAATACTGACTGAAGATGCATTGTAGCGTAAGCTACACTGGCCGAGGTCGAGCAGTTTCGCGTAGACCCTGAGGGGCCGTGCTGCGCAAGCGCGAAGAGCATTGGATTGGATTGGTTTTTATTAAATTGGTTTGTATTAGATTGGATTGGAAATTCAATCCAACTGGAGTACGGGTGTGTAGAGAATTGGGTATGCTAATTAGCCGGTCTGCGCTATCGAGAGGAGTGACGTCATAGCCGCGGCAGACGTACAGGCGTCGGCGCGTGCGCAGCTGTGCGCCTCCGCTGCGCAGTAGCCAATTCTGACACTGCGCCGGAGCCGCTTGATAGCCATTTCGCGGGACTCCTGGACAGCCGTGCTGCACATGTGCGAGGAGCAGTGACTGGACTGGACTGGACCGGACCGGACTGGACCGAACCGGACTGGATTGGATTGGACTGGACTGGACTGGACTGGATTTGATTGGATTGGATTGAATTGCTGAACCTTAGCTCACGCTACGTATATCCTGGCATAGCCCACTGGTAATTTTTTTTCGTAATTTGATGGGTAAAATGAAAAAAAAAAAGGTGCCTGAGGGAGCCTACTAGTAACGCTTGAACATTCCACATCGGTCACCCGCCCGCCCGGGGCAGGGGGCGTAGCTTTGTTGCGGAGAACAGCCAGCGTATTTTATTGTGCCCCCTAGGCCCAGCGTTTCATTGTCATTCGAACTGTTGAGGTGTTTTTAAGACGAGGAGGTTTTTTTAACACGAAATTTTTTTATTCCGGGATACAAGGGGATTTGAATGACGTAATATCCGTCACGGAAGTGACGCTACTACAATGAAGCAAGCGGCCTGTAAAGGGTGCGCGCTTGCACTCAGGGTCTCCTTGCGGGAAAGCAACCTTCAGTTCTAAGGAGTACGTTATACTTAGGGTTGTTGGTTTTTAGGTTTTATATTTTAATACGAAAGTGTTTTATGCAGGGATACCCCAAGATTTCACTGACGTCACGGAAATGACGCCAGTACACCTTTGCCGAAGCGACGCACCAGCAGGACGTCGCCCGCCAAGCACACCCACAAGACAGCAGGCGAACCGCAAATCATCCTCAGCTGCCGATTTCGCTGTACATTCCATTTTCGTGTTTTACCGATTCCAAGCACAGAGGAATCAACCAGTTTTTTTAATAGACTGTAGCCACCCGTACCACACACAGGTAGACAGGGAATGTTTTTATTACCGTATTGCGATAATTTGTTAAAAGTGTCCGAATTCCAGCTAGGCATTGATGCCAGTTGTTCTTTGGGGGCATTGTGTACCGAATTTTCTCCATAAAAATTATTGGTCAAATCAGAAAGCCCAGCTGAAGGATCATTAAATTACGAAAAATGAACAGGTTGGGTTGGGTTCAGTGAGAAGCCGTTTAGGGCGCTTTTTCATACCAGGAACTAGTAACCAAGACGCGCTAAAGTAAGAGGAAGCCCAAAACGAGCTTAAGCGGGCTGTTTCACACCGGAGAAACTAAATTATCATAAAATACAAAGGAAACTAAAAAGCGGTAAGACACGCACCTGACGTGCCACTTATTCGCCCATTGTAAGTCAGCGCTCGTGGTTTTTACTTTATTCTTGTGTTTCGTCTGCGTTACGCTGTTCCCGTTTTTGTACACCAAGTATACACCAACTCGCTCAAGCCTTAACCATTGCAATGTAAGAGCAATCACCGACGGCGCTCACATCAACACGTGTTCAGTCTCAGTAGTTCCTACGTACGAGGACAGGAAATATTTCTCATTAACAGCGAAGCTCTTCAGAAAATCGTTATAGTTTGGTGTCGGCAGTTAGAAATACCATGAAAATGCCGAGCGCACGTGAGCGCGTGCCTCGCGATGGCCGCCTAGAGTCCCAGCGCACGATTGGCAAGCCAGCATATCTACTTAGGGAGATTGGTCAGGATTGCGGCGTCCGCCCGGCAGTTAAAACAAAGGCCGTGTCTAGAGTGCCGTCCGACGGTATTATAAGCACTCCGCTATATCGACGTCCACTGGATTTTGTAACAAAACACACAAAGAGAACTAATTGAAAACACCAAAACTAACCTAAGCCATCAAAATTATAGTGCAATTTAGAGATGAAAAAAAAAAAAGCATGGCATTAGTCGGTCTCGAACTACCGTCGTTATGATCAGGAAGCTAAGACGAATCCTCTACACTACGACGACAGACGGCTCAAGCAGTGCTAGCCTAGTCTTAAATATTTGAATGTCGTAGGACCTAGGACGGCACACTAGCCATGCCTGGAGCGATCAGCGAGAGTGCTGTCGGACGGAACTCCAGACACTGCGCAAAACAAAAGAAAATGCCGAGCGCTGGTGTATGAATGCCTCGCGGCGACCGCCCAGCGATTACGGTAGGTATTAAGAGCGCAAATTGTAGTTCGGAGTCCATAGGCCATGCTTCGACCACTCTTAGCGCGTTTACGCGAATTGATTTATTAGAAAAATTAATTCGGAAATCCTGTCCTCCTCTCTGCACCCTGGCCCATTTTCTGTGGCGTTTTCATGTGACGTCAGGAGGAGATGAGCTCGCCGACCTTCCGACCGAGTCAGTCGGCCCAGCGTTTAGTCCGCCGGCCGCCGACGGGTCGTCGCAATTCGTTCGCTCAGTTGAAACTAAGCCACGACACGTTTGTGCCTGGAAGAATGTGCCTTTAGTTTGTTAGTTTGTACACTGTATCAAGCTGTAAGTCCAGGTCGCTCCACACAAGCGCTACACAAGCGCTCTTGCGACGCTTCGCTGACTGGTACGCTAGCAGGAAAACCTAAGGCCAATTGAAGGCGGGAGAAGAGTCAGCGAAGTTAAAAACTTTTACCGTACAGCGTAAAACTAGGGTGCAGGAAGCACTTTTTTGTGCGCTAGGTGAGTGGGCACAGCGGTCAGCAGCACGATACACATCTGCGAACGCTTTCTCGTCTAAGAAATACAGTCACTGGACATGAGATATTATGGGAATTTTGGGGGACGCTGACCGCACGCGCACTATACAAAAATAGTAATCTAAGCTGCTTGAAATGCTAAAAGTAAATAAAAATATAAACGGGCTCTTTATTATATACTTTATATTTCCGACATTGGCAGCGCTAGCTTGTGGCCGAGTGGTCTGGAGCGCTAGGTATTTTGTTTTGAAAGTCGCCAATTAGAATCTCCGGGAGTGCATGCTTTTTTTTTTGGAAGTTGATTTCTATGTTTTTAACCCATGTTTTCTATACTGAATTCACCATTTTGGCGCTGTAACGTTCATTGCTCCACGAGTGAGTTCGCAGAAGGCGTGCAGACTGACACTGACGCGCTAGCGAGTTCTCGTTGGCGTGCTGTTGCCATAAGCACCGTCTGCTTGCGGGCAGTGGGGCCAGTCTCGAACCAGCAGGCCCTTGGCCTGGTGCGAACACGCTTTTTGCGATGCAGGCATGAGCCGGGCAAGCTCCAAAGACGGGGGAAAAGCGCATCGCATTTGAGCGTCTGCTGTGACGCGGAGGGCGTTCATCCACTCCGCACGCCTCGGCTAGTAATTGCTACGATCCTAAGCCACCCTGGTAGGCTTATCTGATGCATTTTACAGTCGAAAACACGGCAGAAGCGCGGTATGGCGATTACTGAGATATTGATAATTCCCATCTAACGATAACGCCGGATGCCAAGCATGTTGTCTCAGAAAACCGCAACCGAAACTTGTTGGAGTGCTAATCTTGGACATCGTCCAATCACGTAGCACATTTTACTGACGCCACTGCGGTTGGTTGGTGCAGCCGCCGGAAACCGCGCATGGTAGTTTTTTTTTTTCTTTCAGGCTTTATGAAATAAATACCGCCTTATCGCCCGGATTAGCGATGAAAAGTGTGTTTGTGCAGTGTGCAGTGTGCAGTGCAAGTGTGCAGTGCAAGCCAAAACGGGAGGTTGACAAATTAACTTCAGTGTCCCTTTAAAATTCACACTGCCGACGGGCTGTAAGACCCGCTTTTCCATAAAAACAACTTTGCGGGTACTAAACACCTTCTGAAAATGCTCTTAAAATGTGAAAAAGTGTACTTTTCAAGTTGGCACGCCTTGCTGAACAATTCTGATAATATCAATGTTAATGAGGAAATTGCTAGAGTGGTGCCTAACAGCCCTCGTGTAAGAACATGCTATTTTTTCTTTATAAATTGTCGTCTTTTGAATTTATTACCTGTGTCTGTTTTTGTTGTGTCGTATTTTAATTGCGTCAGGCAGAATAAAGTAGAGCTTTTTAATCAGTATGTGCCGCTCTGAAGTGTTCTTTTTCATGCCTATTTCACTATATTCGACACTTACGCAAAGCGACAGGAGCAATGAACACGAATGTGAGATGTGCGTTTGTTAACTGCGGCCAATGAATCGTCTTTAGTCCAGCAGTTTTATGGCACAAATAAACGGCTATGTTGATCTGTTGGCGTCGTTGTGCCATCATAAAAAATAAAAACTTTGTTTTTGCTATCTTAGATACAGGTCGTGAACATGTTCTTTCGAAATTGTACCCTTTGATGTAAAAATTTATGCTGCCTATAATAACTACATTCGAGGCATAAAACGTTCTTTTGGCTGCGTATTTGAGGCGCCTAAAACGTCCTTTTTTATTGCATAAAAATCCGGCCTGTATTTATAACACTGTCATCTTGCTTTGATAACGCTGTCATCCTCTTCAAGCATCGCCATAGAACACGAAGAAAAACTGTAGAAGCCCTGCACATTTTTCGTCACCATGAAGACCATATAAGGCCCTCACTGTTAGCATTTTCAGACGAGATATTATTGCCGTGGTCGTGAGTATGATGTACTGGGAGGAAAGAGGGGTTTATGTGTGCGCGGTCGATTGTTCTTGCACTGTTGGATATAAAATCTGTTTATTCGATTAAGTTATGAGTTGTTAGAAAGGATTGCCCGTGTTTTCCTTCCTCATCCCCTTTTGTGTGCGCTAAGTGTAAAAAATGAATCAATTTCAACTAGGACGGCTCTCCACGATGCTTCAATATGTTCACTATTATTTCATGTGCAACAAACGAAAACCTTTTTGGGCCGTTCGCAGAAGGGCACACGAACACACAAAAAAAAAGCGCGAGGAAAAAATACCCATTAAAACGGCAAGTTGAGTGTTTCTCTGACAGCAGCTTAACTGCCTACAGTTTTCTTCGAGCCATGCTATTCCACGGCTTCCATTATCAAATATCGCTGCAATGCGGATGTTCCAGAATGCGAGGGCGCCGGGGAAAAAGCAATGTGTCTGCAAAACACGATCCGTGGGCACATTCTCCCTGTGTTTGCCCACCCTTTCTGTGGCGTTCGCTTGCCGCTGCGCCTACAGGGGAAGATTGCTGCCGCGGAATGAGATCGGCCTCCCCGAATTCGCAATCTTCGCGACGACGTGGCGAGATTGCCAAGCTACGCCCGCACGGCTGTCCACGCGACCTTTGCCCGATCCCGAGCTGCGTTTGCCCTTGCTTCCTTTCCGCCAATCGGGAAGAGAAAGCCCGGCAAAAAAATCTAGAAGGAGGTCGTGATGAAAAACTGCATGTGCAGGCAGTTGTTTCCTAATGAAAGCAGCCTTCGCCGAAGCCTTGACCTTTGCGACAATGTCGGTCAGCTGGGATGACTACAGCTTAATTAAGCCTTACCGGGCTGCTGATTGCTTGTACAATCAGTAGTTTGTTGCCGCTGTTCACAGCTTTTGTTTCGCTATCAACGCCAGAAATGGTGGATTAAATGACGTAACATGTCTTGCCTTTGGCATAAGGGTTTCTGTGATGTCCCTCTTGCTTCGAATCATTTAGTGCTGTTTGTCGGACGTTTCGCCACTGTTCCTGCTACTTGTTCAGTCGCTGTTGCATGGTAATGCAATAGCGACTGCTCCGCTGACATCATTTTTATGCAGATGTGTTGAAACTTACCTATCCTCCCCTAAATTAATCATGGACATGGTTACCTTGTTAGAACCGTAATTGCCGGGGACCCACGTCCCTTTGAAAGCGCTCTACCCCGCCTTTCAACCTTTTCATTGCTGGAAAGTGTTTTGTGAAAACTTTTAGCGAACTACTGAAGGAATATTTTTTTGCGCAATGTGGCAAATTCTAGAGTCTAGTCGAGTCGCTGGTCACCAATGGCGGTGACAGGCTCCGTTTTCCTAAATAATACGAGTTCAACAACTCACTCGGCGCGGTTGTCTTCAAATGCGATACCGTTTTTGTACTTTTGTGCAGGATCAGATGCCAACATGACGGCGGGCTAACCAACAGAACAACTGCACCAGGAAAACATTGCGAACTGGTTTCAAGCCAAATGTCAAACGGTGAGCTCCGCCTAGTCCTCGACGTTCGCCTGGTGCTGCACGTTGCGTTGAGGGGTTTGTTCGATATTAATCTGAGCTGAGAGCCACAAGGAGCTCTTTGAATCATGAACACCGACTGAAACGCGGCGTAACGGCGTGCTTTGTCAACCTCTGTAAGTACCACTAAAGACGGGGGTGCTCCGCACGGTGTGATGAAGAAGTAAAGAAGCTTTTATTTAAGGCTGTGTAAAGCTTTTGGTTTGTTTGTCGTATACTCACCTTAGTACTTCCTGGTAATGTGTTCGGGCTACTCAGAAAGTACGTCTCATTCGTCAAGTTTTGTGAGCTTAAACGTATAGCAGACAGGTTTAGGAGTGTTTGGAGAAATAGCTACGCATGGTACGAGGGTATGAGAAAGAATCTATAGCGCACGTTCCTATGGGTCATTCACATACTTGCGTTTGTTATAAATAGGTCTAAGTAAAGTAAATTTACGTTGCTTGAACATAATTATGCTAGCAAGAAAACTCCCAGATGTTGCAACGAGAGAAGCTGTTTTTGATTGTGACACGGCCTGGAAAGCTACGCCCTACATATTTCTCAGCACCTAACTGAAGGTTAAAGTTCTTTCTTCGTTCCTGATCTGAGTCTGCCATGAAAGGCATAAAATGAGCGGTGCCCTGACGTGTCTCCAGGCATAGGTTTTATCTAAATGCTGCGCTGTAGGGAGCCCCTCTGTATCCAGAAACATAGCGGTTGGTCTGAGTGTAGCGCAGTTCTGCGCAGCAGCGAGTGATGTTTCTAAATGTTCATGGCCGCTTACTAAAACATCAGATCAGAATGTAAATTAAATGTCAGTAGCAGGTTGACAGCTAGAGGATTACGGATCTCTGAGAAGTTGTAACATTTGTACTTTGTAAAAAAAAACAGTGAACACCTTCTTTTAAAACAGTTTCTAAACTAAAAAAAAGTGTTTATAATATATACTTAGAACACGCAATGGAGAATAAAACGCACAGAATTAAAGGGGAGCCCGCAAATAATTTTTGTTTTCCGCAAGAAATTTACAAATTTTATCCGTGTTGCACCCATGCACGGAGGTGTGTGGTTCAGAAGGTTCATTTTTTTTTGAAAACTGATATTTTGCACTACATCAATAGTACAAGGTTTTCAAGTCAGAGAAAAAGAACTTCAGTGTGCAGAGAGCAAGTTGGCCTGGTGCAAAACCTGTTCATAGGCGCAACCCTAATGTGTGAAAGAAGCCGCACAAGCACCTGCACGTCCTATTGAGGCACATACGCTCACTCTATGCTTTTCTCGCGTGCATAGACTTAGTCGCAACGCGGTGGCTAAGAATATCTATTCGTACGCACGCAAGGGAGTCCCGAGCAGGACGTCAAAGCCAAGATGTATAAAGCTTTTCACCCACGACACTGGGTTAGAACTTCAAAGCGCCTTTTTGGGCGTCACGTTTCGTGGGCCATTTACCTCAAAGTGGCGGAAACCGTAGATTGCTATGTTTCATTGAACGGGTTTTGAGGTACAAAAAATTGGTTGTACAAAAATTGAGAGCGCGAGAAGGGGAGCACGCACGGGGCGAGAGAAACAGTAGTACCGGAGGAGTGTTCTACAAAGGGCGACGGACCGTAGAGCGTACTAGAAGCACCCCTTGTATGCATCGTCGAGTGGGCTCAGAGATGTACTCCACACTGCTATGGATGAAGAAGAACCAGGCCGTAGTACCGGGCGGAGGAGACCGAGAAAGTGCGCCACGGTGGAAGAGGCTATCTAGTGCAGTTTGTCTTGCCGGTTGTCATAACTGACGTCGCGAGGAAGCGTCTATGGTTAAGCTGCGACCACGGCACCGCAAGAGCCACATGAGACTAATACCCCTGTCACACGGGCATTTTCAATCGCGATTGAAGTGAACCACGATCGAGTTTTCAACACTGCCGCTGATACACGGCATGTTTCAATCAAGTTGCACCGGTTGCACTCGTCTACGCCAGATGGCGCTAACAATGTACTTGCGGCCGGCGTCTGGTAACTTTGCGCGGTCGTAGGCATACGTAACTCTGTAAATGTTACCTCACGCTTGTTTGGGTCAAGTTATTTGACACAATTTGTGGCGTTAGTTGAAGTTGTCACCTTCTGTGCCATTACTGAGCGGGGACGAGAGTATCGTCGCTCTCGTTGGATCGCGCTTGGAAGCCTCGATCGCGCTTGAGAAACCAGGATTGAGTTCGAACGGGATCGAGCTCGATCGCGATTGAAACTGCCGTGTAGCAGCGCCCGATCCGGATAGAGTTCGACTCAATCGCGATTGAAAGTGGCCGTGTGACAGGGGTATTAAACATAACGTTCAACGGCAGATCAACATAAGGTCCAACTAGGCTTCCGTTTTCACTTTTTTGAAATGTTGTAAGCATTCCCCGAAGTGCTTATTACAGGTGAGCTGTTTTGTTAGCGTTTACTGTGATTTCCGCCGGGAGAGTGTAAACAGAAAGCGCACTTGTGACAATACACTGTCGCGTTGTCCGCCACCAGGGTGTTATGCCAAATGATTCGGTGATGAACAGGAACGGCTTGCATTCGAGAGACTCATGAAGGGTGAAGCGAAGGACGCCACATACGGTTGGATATGAACAATATTTAAAAAACACCGCAACAGCAAGACCATTTTTTAATCCGTATGAAACAGAAGAGCAGTCCCCAGGTAGTGCGAAAAGATAGCCTGGCGAAGGCGCCTCGCTGTCCACCTGAAATGTATCAAAGCACAACAAAACAAGAAAGGAATCGTCTCTCATCCACAAAAAGAGTTGTACAGACATGTGCAGGCGATAGCTCCGGATTGAACTGCTGGAAATAACGGCAGTTTCCAAAAGTGTAGTGTGTACAGCAACCATCGTGAGAATGGTGGATGGTGTAGAGGAGTACTGCAATGCAGGTCAATAATGGTGATCTCTCGTTAGTGTGTGCTCCTCTGCGAGCCATGAAACAGCGGCCATTTAGAACCCTTTTTGAGCGAAACTGCTGTCGTTGCAGTGTATAACGTCTACAAATTTTCCTCCGCCGATTGTTTAGCAAGGCGAAGGAGGCCCATGCATCCGGAAGCGTGAGCGTGTCGTCCTTGCTTGCCCGTGCAGCCGACGGGGCGAAGGGCGGCCCGTGCGGCGCCAGCAGGAGCGGCCACCGAGCCGGATGAGCCTGGTGAAGGTGGTGGTGCTGGGCGCGCCCGCCGTGGGCAAGACGTCGCTCATCCACCAGTTTGTGTGGAGCGAGTTCAGTGAGACGTACGTGCCCACCGAGACCAGGCGCACCTTCCACCCCTCGGTGGTGGTCAACGGGCGCCTCTACGACCTGCAGGTACACAGCACTCACTCACTCACTCACTCACTCACTCACTCACTCACTCACTCACTCACTCGCTTATTCACTCCCTCGCTCAGCCACTCACTCACTCACTCCCCGCTCACTCACTCTCTTGCTCACTCGCTCCCTTACTGACTCGCTGATTTACTCCTTTCCTCACTCACTCACTCTCACTCACTCACCTACTGAATCGCTCACTGAGTCACTCACTCCCTTCCTCACTGACTCACCCCTCACTCATTCTCTTCCTAACTCACTCACTCCTTCACTCGCTCTTCCTCACTCACTCCTTCACTAACTCACTCCCTTCCGCATTCACTCCCTCCCTCACTCTACCGCTCACTTGCTCACTCACTCACTCTCTTCCTCATTCACTCGCTCACTCTCTCATTCACTTGTTCACTCAGTCCCTCCCTCCCACACGCACTAACTCCCTCACTTACTCACTAACCACTCACTCGCTGACTCACTCAGTTCATTCTGCACTCATTCACTTACTCGCTCCTTCACTGACTCCCTTACTCACTCGCCTAATCACTCACTCAGTCCCTCCCTCACTCACTCCTTCACTCGTTCACTCCCTCCCTTCCTCCCGCATTCGTTCACTCACTCACTCACTCACTCTTCTCACCCACTCGCGCACTCACTGGCTTCCTTACTCTCCGTATCCCTCCCTCCCTCCCTCCCTCCCTCTCCCAATCGTTCACTCCCTCACTCACTGCTTCACTTGTTCACTTACTCACTCTCATCCTCACTCACTCGCTCATTCACTCGCTTGCCTGCTCACTCACTCAATCCCTCACTCAACCACTCACTCGCACACTCATTCCCTCCCTCCCTCCCTCCCTCTTTCCCTCACTCATTCACTCACTCCCTGTACTGACTCATTCGCTTCCTCACTCACTCGCCTACTCACTCGCCTACTCACTTTCTCATAAACTCCCTCCCGCACTCTCGCTTCTTCCCTCACTCACACACTCACTCTCTCACTTTCTTACTCACTCGCTCACTCACTCACTTCCTCAGTCTCTCACTCCCTAACACCCACTCGCTGCCTCACTCGCTTAATCCATTCCTCCCTCACTCGCTCACTAACTGTCTTCCCACCTTCGTCCCTCGCTTACTAACTCTCTCAATAACTCTTTTCGTCACTCGCTCCCTGCCTCCCTTACTCTTGTGCGTAAGGGCATGTTCTGAGCTGGTGCCGATGAGGGTCTTCTATTGCTGCGGTGCGCAGGTGACCGACCTTCCCGTGGTGCCGTACTTCCCGGCCAACTCGTTCTACGAGTGGAGCGACTTCCGCTACTGCGGCCTTCGCAGCGCGTCGGCCTACGTGCTCGTGTTCGACCTGAACGCCCCGGAGACGTTCCAATACGTGAAGAACATGCGTGAGCAGATCTTCGAGTCGCGCAACATGCAGGGCGTGCCCGTCTTTGTGGTGGGCAACAAGCACGACCTGGGCGAGCCCCGCGAGCACCGCGAGGTCGCCGGACTGGTAAAAAAGCACTGGCGCTGCGGCTACGTCGAGTGCTCGGCCAAGTACAACTGGCACGTGGGCCTGCTCTTCCGCGAGATCGTGCGTGCCCTCGACGACGGCGGAGGGCTCGGGGCGCGGGGCGCTGGCGACCAGGGTCGCAGGGACCGCTGCCGCATTCTCTGACGCCGGCGCTCGCGGTCGGTGTGAACGGGATACGGCCCCGAAACAGCGAGTCACCGCGGACTGCGATGCACCGACTGTGCAGACATCTCTGAAGGATGACCCCGTAGCAACGGCGTGAGAAGAATTGGGACACGTGTGGTGGCGCTGTAGGATAGGCTGTGTGCAATCGATGGGAGTTACCTTCAGCCAAGGCCAGCTCGCACATGAGCTACGGTTTATTAGCTTGTGGCTCAAGTCGTGAGTGCCCACGCACCGCCTGACCTAATGTCGAGGCTTGCGTTTTCCAACTACGACACTGCAAGCAGTCCTCGCTCATTCATTAGCAAATAGGTTCTCAAAAAACTGTGTAACACTGTGTTCGCGCCCTCACTCTCATACAGCTCCTCCACTAGATGACATCGAACCCGAAAATGCCATGGCTATAGCGGCGGCTCACGCGCTCGTGCGCTTCCGTTTCATTTCACTCCACAGTTGAAAGCGCCGAGGAAACAGCTCAGGACTATAATGGCCTTTCTATATTCACATTGCCGCAGGATTTAGGACACGACGCTCGAAACTTTTGCTCTTCAAACGCGTACATCGTATGCAATACGTAGAACGTAGACCTTCACGTTGTAGCTTAGGATGCAATCTTTTTTAACAATGGATCTCCTGCAAAAAAATATACGCAGAATGTTCGATATAGCGCTCGGCAGCATTAATGCCTACATGAATAAATGGAAAAATAAGAAGCTGTTTCCTCGAAAACTGCATCCATGTTTTGTGACGGAAGGTAAGCAATGCATGTCTCATTTTGCTACGCGATATAGAAAAACGCCACCTTATCTCGAAAGCTGCAATATTGTTCAGCGCCGTTGTCGCAATGTCGCAGCAAAATAATAAAATATGGGAAGTGCCCACACCTCGAAATCACTTCGGCAAACCTCGTTTGCTTTCACCGCTGTAAGCGGACGGACACTTTTGGTGTTGAGATTGTGGCTCAACCCTTGACTCAACATTTTGTTAACCTGTCCACGTCTCTGTGTATTAAAAGACCCCTTCGCATTCTGTTTACACTTAGCGTTTCTTTGCACCGAACAACCTAATGTTTACGACATTTGCGTTGCACTCGGTTCTATGGGCATCTTGTCTAAAAAAGGGAGGTTATGTCTGAAAGACGAGTTCCGTCATTTCAGGCGGGAATCGGATATTAGAAAAAGGCCACTGAACTGCCGCTTCGTGTTCGCAGGAAAAAAAAGCAACAATGTGAGACGCTGGCTGCAGGGATAACTTTCATTAAGATTAGATCCTTGGGTATAGAGATCGTTTGGTCCGAAGAAGCAACCCCGCTAACATCAGGATTTTATACGTACCTCGGGGCAAGGATAGAACTTCGAGTCCCCTGGTGACGACTATCTTTGGACTGGAATGACTAAGACTAAAGGATAGCCCAAACATTTCCACTGTTCTTGGAAGTCGGGTATTTTCATTGTAAAATGAATAAAAAAGAAACAAATAAAGTTATATTTCACAGGTTGTGCCCAAGGTAAGGCGCATTATGCTTCAAAATGCTGCTTCACTTTGTGCCATGTCGCCGGCGTAATCGCCACAGAACTGAATAGTCTTGTCATCGCATGGCGGTATTGCCCGTTCGGCGGTAGGGGTGATCAACCATTGCCGGTGAGATCATATGATACAGGCTTTGTCACCGCTGCCTGTTGACTTTCTGGTGACAAAAATATGGTGTTTTGTGGTTTTTCAGTGCACGCCAGCAAAGAAAAAAGCTAGTGACGTTTCACTGTGTAAGCGGGGGTTACGGACAAGCCTCCTGTGCACGCTTAGCGCGTGCCTTTTGGCGATCTTTTTCAGTTTGTGACCGGCACTTCTTGCCGCGTGCCGCTAGCCGTTGGTGTGCTCGTGATTGGAAGCTGGCTGTCCACGTGCCCAAGGCTTGGCTTCGGACTTAGGCTCCCCAGAAATTAACCTGGGTTTCTCTCCAAAGAAAAAGGGGAAGGCGTGTCGCTGTGCTTTTCTTTGTGTATTTTGTCTTGCTCACGGCCGGTGGTGTGTACCTGAATGGCCGCCGGCTGTTCACGTGTTATCGGCGAGGCCTTGAATCTTCATTCATGAGTAATTCACGTGGGTTACTTTCGGGAGGCTAGGAAATAAGCAGGTTGCTGTGCTTTCCTGTGTGTTTTAGGCCTGAGTGGGGCGTACCCGCTTTGACCTTGAGCTGCGAGTAAAGTGCCCCCATCCGCCCCCCCCCCCTCCTCTCCCGCGGGCGCCTGCGCACAATCCTCTGAGCCCGTTCCCCTACTCAACCTTCAGGACTCCTCCACTTGCGGCACTTGCTTCTCTCTCTCACCTAGGCGGCTTCAACATAGTCTCAGTGATTTCACCGACGGGGCATCACGCTTGTTCGTAGAATGACGACACCCACTGTGGGTTACCGAGTGTATATTGCGATGTCGTAAAACGTCTTATGGGGAATGTCGCAAAAAGGAGCTATGTTCTGTAACGTGTTTGTAGGTTGGCATTCTGACCCCTCCAGAGTTGTTTTCGGTTTGAGCGGGAATGTCTAGGTGGTTGTTGGCAAACGCTGCTTTCTAAAACAGGCGTGTTTGTTGGTGGTTGAAATCACATGTAAAACCAAAGTGACCCTCTAGCAGAAAGCGCAGTGCACAGAGTATGAAATCGTTTTACGCCTAACGTGATTATTTTCACATGAGATCTAGCTAGCTCGCCTTGCGGAACAGGGTTGTCCCGAAGAGTGCAAAAATATCACATCTGAAGAAAGGTAGCTGCAACACAAATAAATGCGGGAAGGGTTTGTTCCGAACACGCCCAGATAGATTATAATCTTGTAACAAATAGTGGGCCTTTTTGGGTTGGTAGTTGGGTAGGTATCTGACTTGGTGTGGTATTGAGAACGAGATCTTGTCGCAATACGATAAAAAAGATAGGATGGACATCAAAGAAAGGATAGAAGTGCCATTGTTTTTATATAAGTATAACAGAAGCGAAATGCATATTTTCAAATTCCAAACTGCAATGTTCGCCAAGACGGGACCCGCCAGCCTTTTGCAAATCTCTCGTAAATGACCCATCACCTGTGCTGCAATTTGGGGCTGCTTAAATGGAAACAACCTCGCGTGTTTTGTATGATGCAGCCCGACCTTTTCTCGGCAAAGAGAAGAGCTGTAGGTTTTGAATATTTTGCTTCGCACGTTTAGTAAAGGTTCCTTTTTTTTGCTGCAGCGAGATCAGTAGAACCTTCCGCTTTGCAGTGTTAAGCAACGCACAGTGACCTGTGATTCTTGTTTTCCGATTCCCTCTACAATTCTTGTCATGTCATGCACTGTTATTGGCCACTTCACGTACCGCGAAATTTGATTGTACCCTTTTATGTACCGCTCTCAACCCACAATGTACGGAATGCTTTGCTTTGGTAACGCATCCGTAAAACCGAATTGGGGATGCAATGACTACTCAGGCAAAGAAGGAAGTAGCTCTTTTTCGATCGAAACAATTTAGAAACAGTGTGAACGACATCATGGACTGTCATATAGTGCTTCAGTGTAGTTATGGACGCATTTTTCTGTTCCGGTTGCTGGCTGCTAGAGCTGTTTTGTGTCACCATTGAGGAACGCTGGAAGTGGTCTCGTTTAAAGTTCCTCTTATGCCGGATCATGCCTGATTTTGTGTGGCGCATATGGTGGATAGCAAATTCCGTATGCGCTTGCCGCCGGAGTATAACATATAGGCATATAGGATCGCGTAGTCAGCTAATCCCTGAGATAATAATACATTCGTGATGCTCAAGGATTAACATGTATGGCTAAGAATGATTTATGGGTATGAAGCGTTCATATCGCAATACTCTCGTGAGTAAGCTATCACTTGCCTATGGCGAAACACGGCTATAAAAAATTAGGCAGAAACCATCTTCTATGATTGTCTATAAGATGGGATTAGTATGCTTCCTGTTGCGTGAAAAGCAGTTGATGAACTGAATTCGCTACCCTCCCATCCTCCTCACCTAATTCCCACCTCGAACATTCTCAGTTTTAAGCTCACTTCCCTCCCCCTTTCTCAGACTCAAGGTAAAATTGACGCGGGTTCAGAACCGACGGATAATAACGTTCTGAGAGACATCAAGCGACCGATACCTGGTTGAGTTATAGCACTAATACTAATAGCCTTGAAACTGATGTTTTAGATTGATTGCATTGGATCTGAACACCATCATTTACTTTGCGTCTTTGATGGCGCGCTGGAGGTGTGCGAAACCACTTTACAGTGCAGCATGCAGGTTCGCTGTCGCAAAAGCGCGAGATACGACGACTACATCGCGCAAGGAAGGCTACAACTTACTCTTCGCCGGCAAGAAAAGTGGATGCGACTCTTGTATGACTGATGTATTTTCGGAGATATTTTACTCTGATGGTTTTTAATTGCAAGGGTTCGGGACGCAAGGAAACATTCCGCTCAATGCTAAGGTTTTGAGCCTAAGCGCAGCTAAAAAGCGGCTGAGAATTATTCTTGGTTCTTTTTAGGCCATTCCAATGGGCAGCAACGTTATTAGAATAGTGTGATGCAAGCTTGCACCGGTTAAATATTTTCTAGATGTTCTACTGGGGGCGTGAATGGCTGTGAATTGATGAGTGGGCATCGCATCGGTGCCATTTCGAGGTATTTCTAATGAAGTAGCGCCATTGCGAGTTGAACTATGTTGCTGCCTGCTCAGTGTAACATTTTACAGCCATGAAGAAATTTTACACTGCCCATATTTTGCAAGAAAAAACCCGCCAATAATGGTCCTTTTATAAATTCAGTCATTGCTCGAACCTTGCGCAGATTTTAACTTACTTCTTTTGCTGTATAAGGAAGATGCACGGGAACAACTTCCCACTCCCCTAAAGTAATAACCATGCACAGTCAAGAACTGTTTTTCAGTGGATGAGTGTATTCAATGACACACCACGATAAATCTTCAAAAGCCTAATGCCAGTATTTGAAATGAAATCATAATTTTCATGAATGAACAATACTTGCACTTTCGGCAATTTACACAAGCAACATTGTGGAACGCCCTTCTGATGGGGTTGGTGTAGAAGTAAACGTATCTTTGTAAGTAGGAAGCGTCAAGGTTCCACGTAAAAGTTTTTATTCCGAAGGAAAATTTTTCCTTCAATCGACGTTGTTCATATTTTTGTAGAGTGATGAGCAACATACGTTTCTCGGTTTTACTGGCAAGAGCGTGTGGTTCATTTGAAGTGGGTAGATCCCTAAAGAAACATAAAATAAACTGTTGACAATGCCATGGTCTGTCGTAATGGGTCCCTTCAAAGACCTCACACACACAGTAACAATTTTATAAGAAAAATTATTGACCTTAAAGACCGCTGCGGTAGGGGGGAATGCAGTGAAAAATGAATGCAGTATATAGAGCTTATCACTTTGCCACTCTCTTGTTCCGTTCACCGGTGATTAAGGGTGCCTCACCCTCTGATATCCGTATTGCTTTTATGTACAAAGGACACGCAACCGCTCTTAGAAACCATAACCGCGCCATTGTGAACGCTGCAACGTAGGCAGAGCGAGTATACAAAAATTGGGCTTTACCGTGATACAAACCGTTGGATGCACCGAGACGCAGTGTTCTTTACTGGTATGAAAAATTTAGGCTGTATAAGGACGCAAAACGTAGGCTACACCAGAATTCAATGTTTCCACAGAGTTAAACAAATTAGGTTGCACCAGGACGCAGTGTTGTGCACTGCAATGTACAAATCAGGCTAAACTGGTATGTACAACGTAGCGTGCTCAAGGATGGAATGTGGTGCACTCGGGTACAAAAATTAAGCTGCACTGGATGCATAATGTGCACTGCAAAGGGACGCAACCTTGTACACTAGGACGTCCAATGTAGGCTGCACCAGGATGCAGAATTGTGCATTGAGATAAACAAGTTATGTTGCATGGAGATGGAGTGTTCTGGAAGGGATGCGCAATTAGGTTACACGGGAATACACCGTGTAAGCAGCATTTGGATGCAGTGCTGTGCACTGAAACGTACAAATTAGACTGCAACTGGATGCACAGCGTGGGTTGCACTAGAATGCAGTGTTTTATACTGGGATAAACAAATTAGGCAGTGCCAGTATGAAGTGTTCTGCACTGGGATACACAATTTAGACTGTCGTTGAATGCAAAATATTGGCAGCACTGAAATGCAGCATTGTGCCCTGGAATAAATGAGGTTGCACCTTGATGGAGTGTTGTGGACTGGGCTGTGCAAATCGGGCTCCCCTGGAATGTATAACATAGGCTGCACCGGAAGGGAGTGTGGTGCACTGGGTAGAAAAAAATGAGGCTGCACTGAGATTTACAACCCAGGCTGTACAATGATGCAGTCTTGTCGCTGGGATGCACAATGTAGGCTGCACCGGGATGCCCTGTTGTGCACTGAGATTTACAAATTTAGCTGCACCGAAATATATATTGGAGACTAGTATGTATAAATAAGGCTCCACAAGATGCACAACGTAGGCTGCAGTGGGGTGCAGTGTTGTACACGTGGATGCAGAAGTTAGGGTGTACCGATATTCACAACTTTGGCTGCACCGTGATGCAGTCTCAAGCACTGGGACGTACATTGTAGGCTGTACCGGGAGGCAGTGCCATGGACTGGTTTGTACAAATAAGGCTCCAATGGGATGCAAAACATGGGCTTCAGGGGGATGCAGTGTGGTACACTGGATGCACAAACGAGGCTGAACCTGTATGCACAGCGTAGGCTGCCCCAGGGTGCAGTCTTGCACACTGGATGCACAATGTAATCTGCACCAGGAAAAATTGATGTGCACTGGGATGAACACGTTAGGCTGCACCGGATGCACTGTTCTGGGCTGGGGTGTAGAAATCAGTCTCCACGGGTATGCACAACGTAGGATGCCCAGGGATGCAGTCTTCTGCACTGGTACGCACAATGTAGGCTGCGTTCAGTTGGGTTTTGCACCGGGATAAACACATTAGGCTACATTCGGGTGAAGTGTTGTGGACTGGGATGTAAAAATTAGACTGCACTGGTATGCACAACGTACGCTGCGCAGGGATGCAGTGTAGTGTATTGGGATGAACAAATTATGCTGCACTTGGATGCACAAGGAAGGCTGTATGGAGTTAGTCTTGTGCCAAGGGACGCACAATGTGCGGAGCCCCGGCATGCGTGTTTTGTGCACTGTGATAAAGAAGCTACACTGCATTGTGATGCAGTGTTGTGGACTGGGATGTAGAAATCAGGCTTCATTAGAAAGCAGTGTAGTGAATTGGGATGTACAAATCAGCTTTCACTGGGATGCACAACATGCGCTGCACAGGTTTGCAGAGTTGTGCACTGGGGTAAACATATTATGCTGCAATGAGAGGCAGAATTGCGCATAAGGATGCACAAATCAGAGTGGACTGGGATCCACAACGTAGGCTGCACCAGGACGCAGCGGTGCTGAAATGGAATGGAGCACTAGGCTTCCACGAGGTGCGCAACATAGGCTGCACAAGGATGCAGCCCTGTGCACTGGGACACAACGTAGGCTGCACCGGCACCAGACGCATGAAATATTCAAAACGAGATGGGCCTTAGTCATGGCGCGATAAATAACTGCAGATGAGGAGAAGACGCAGACATGTGGACTAATGCATCAAATGGAAAGTGTGGTGATACTTTAGTCCGAAGCGTTCATGCAATGGTAATAAAGGGTACACGTGGCTTTCGGCTCACGGTGGTCGATGTGCGGCGGCACTGTGTCCACGATGCTGGTTAGCTCCGTGCGCAGAGGTGACCGCGATGGCAGCCCAATGGCGAGGAACGTGGCGGCAGCCGATGGCTAGCAGTGGGAGGAGAAAGCATAGGCCTACTTCAGGGCTAGGCCGCGCTGCCCGCGCTCTGCGCCACCGACACACCGCTCACTCGTTGGCACGCACCGGCTTCTCCCGCCAGCGTACTGTCGTCGGGCTCTCACCGCGACGGGTGGCCATCCTTTTCATTTTTTATTCTTTTCCTTCTTCTTCGATGCGGCCTTTTCTTGCGCAAGCGTTATGACACCGGCTCAAGAGATTGGCGACCCCTCTGCATCGGTCCTCCACTACATTACTTGCAGGAGATAGGCCACAACTGTGCACCGGTCCTCCACTACACATTCTTGTGCACTGTGATAATGAACATATTTGCTTGCATTGGGATGTTGTTTTGTGGACTTGGATGTAGAAATCAGGCCTGATGGTATGCAGCGTAGTGGATTGGAATATACAAATCGGGTTTCACTGGGATGTACAACATGCGCTGCACTGGAATGGAGTGCTGCGGACTGGGACAAACAGATTAGTGGCAATGGGATGCAGTCTTGTAGACTAGGATGCACAAATCAGGCTCCACTGGTATGCACACCGTACACTTCACCAGAATGCAGCGTGGTGAAATGGGATGCACAACTATTCTTAAGCGAGGTGCGCAATGTATGCTGCACAGAGATGCAGTATTGTGCACTGGGACACACAATGCAGGCTGCATAGGTATGCCGTGCTGTGCACTGGGATAAACAAATAAGGCTGTATTGGCATGCAGTGTCATAGACTCGGTTGCGCAAATTCGGCTGCACTGGTGCAGACAGCGTGGGCTGACTGGGATGCAGTCTCGTGCACCAGAATGAAAAAATGAGGGTGCATTGCGATACAGGGGTGTAAATTCGATTGTACAAATCAGGCTGCACTGGGATGCACGATGTAGGGTGCACCAGGATGCAGTTTTGTCCACTGGGACAAACATATTAGATGGCACTGGGATGCAGTTTTTGAATGGGGTGAAGAAATGACGCTTCATTTGTATGCAGAATGTAGGCTGCCCCAGGATGCAGCGTGGTTCTCATTGTTCACAATTGACGTTACACTCTGGAGCACAACACAGACTTCACAGGAATGCAGTGTTGTTGACCGGGACGCACAAATCAGGTGCCACTGGGATGCACAGCATATGCTGCACCAGGACGCAGTGTGATTAAGTCGGATGTGGAAAGTAGGCTTCAGCGAGGTGCACATTATAAGCTGCACAGGGATGCGGGCTTGCGCACTGGGACCCACAATGTAGGCTGCACCGGGGTGCAGTGTGGACTCAGATAAACAAATTAGGCTGTGTCGCGATGCAGTGTTGTGGACTCGGTTGTACAAATTGGAATCGGACTCGGACAATGTGGACTCGGTTGTGCAGGCGTTGCAGGGCAGCGCGTCTGAATCAAGTGGCAATAAATTAGGTTGGATCGGGAGGCAGAGTTGTGGGCTAGGAAGTACAAATCAGGCTACGATGGTTTGCAGTGTAGTGGATTGGTATTTACAAATCAGGTTTCACTGGGACGCATTATGTCCATTGCAGTGGGATGCAGTATTGTCCACTGAGGGAAAAAAGTTGCGCTGTAATGAGATGCAGGATTGTGGACCGGGATGCAGAAATCAGCCTCCATTGGGAAGCATAACGTAGGCTGCACCAGGATGGAGCGTGGTAAAATGGCATACAAAACTAGGCTTCCGCATGGTTCGCAATGCATGATGTACGGGGATGCAGTGTTGTGCGCTGAAATAGACAAAATAGGCTGTATCGCGATGCAGTGTTGTGGGCTCAGCTGTGTAAATTATGCTGCACTGGTACGAACATGGTAGGCTGCACGGCGATGCAGTGTTGTTCACTGAGATGAACAAATTAGTCTGTATCAGGATGCCGGGCTGTGGATTCAGTTGGACAGATTAGGCTGCAGTGGATGCACAATGCAAGTTGCACAGGAATGAAGATTTGTCCACTGGGATAAACAAATTAGGCTGCACCGGAATGGAGAGTTGTTTACCGGGATGCAGAAATCAGACTTCCTTTGTATGCACAATCTAGGCTGCCTCAGGATGCCGTGTGTTCTCATGGTCAGAAATGAGGTTGCACCTGGATGCACAATATAGGCTGCTGAGGGATGTAGTGCTGGATGCCCAATGTACGCGGCACAGTGATGCAGTGTTGTGCACTGGGATAAACAAAGTATGTTGCATCGGACACAGTGTTGCAGAATAGGATGTGCAAATCAGGCTTCACTGGAATGCACAGCGTAGGCTGCACTTGGATGCAGTGTTGTGAACTGTTATACACAAATTAGTCTGCTGTGCGATGTACAACGTAGGCTGCACCTATACGCAGAACAGTGCGCTGTGATAAACCAATTAGGCTATACTGGGATGCGGTGTTGCTACTAGGGCAAAATTATTATGCTGCAGAAAAATGTAGATTTGTGCATTCGAAAATAGAAAGGCTGAACTGTGATGGACAACGTAGGCTCCACCTGGGATGCAGTGTTGCGCACTGGGATTAATAAATTAGGCTGCAGAGGAATGCAGTGTTGTGTACTGCGATGTATAAACAAGGTTCTACTGAGATGGACAAGGTAGGCTGTACCGGGAAGCACAATGTATGGGGCACCTATATGCAGTCTTTGCACTCGACGAAGAACGTCAGTTTCACCGGCATGTAATGTGTTTCACTGGGGTGCATAATTAGGCTACACCGCGATGCGCAACGTAGTCTGCTCCGGGATGAAGTGCGGTGCTGCGTGAGGTACAAAGTAGGCTGCACTGGCCGTGGTACCGTAGACTCCTCCGGGAGTTTGCTTTGTGCGCCGGGTTGAACAATGTAGGCTGCAACAGGAGGCAGTGTGGTGCACTGGGAGGCGCAAATTAGGCTGCACCAAGACACAAGATGTTAAGTGCACCGGGGTGCGCTAGTGGAAGTGGTAACCTGGTATATTGGGATGCATCGGGATGCACAGCAAGGCAGAGTTACTGGATGTGTACCAGTTGCGAAACTCCCACATATCAAAAGCCAGTCCTTGGTTGGCACCGGTGTGCTGGGGCAAGCACGGGGCAAGTTGACTAGCCTGTCCTCTGCCGGCAGCAAGTTGAAGTAGTACTCAAGTGCTTGCGGCTGCTGCTGTAAGTAATAATAGGAAAAGCGATAAAAACTGAAGTAAATTTTGACTTACTTAATGTCTTCGAATTTAAAAATCAAGCTTATTTTATAAAAAAATGTTTATTGTAGTTCAGTTTTTGTTCCCCAGGGGCGCGCCAGTACGCTTTCGCCTCAGCTTCATCGGAGCTGGGGGGCCCGCGCCGCCCGGATTCTGAAGCGGAGTTTCGCAACTGGCATATATTCTGCGATTGCAGCAACCGATCATCTGCGATTGCAGTGACCGGTCACCTCGGCGAGAACAGCGCGCGCTGGGCCTGACACCAGCCAAGATGTACGTAAACCTGCCGCTCAGCAGTTTACGACTTTCCCAGGAAGCATTCCCTTGCGCTAATCCGAAAGCACGGACGCCACTGTGTGAAGTGTGGAAGAATTATCCGCAAAATATCTATGGGAGCTCATGATAGCAAGAAATAGTGAAGATTTCGGGGGATAATTTCATTGATTCATCATCTATTGGAAACGTAGCATAAGCGAAATATTTTAACAATAAACCAATTTACGTGCCGCGAATACCGTTTTATTTTGGCGACATTTCCCCTCCTGCTTGTTTAGGCCGGTTTTCGTACGGAACTAAAGTGCTTTGGAAATTGCTCGCAATATTTGGTGTTTTTATACCTTTGCCGTGGTCTGTGTTTCACTATTGCCGGTGAGATGTCTGAGTGGCGATCCCTGGCTCCTGACGTCACTATGGGACCCACGCCGCGGTCATCTGCTACACTCTGCTTGTGAGGGGTAGCAGTGCCTGTGCTAGAAATCAGGCGTATTGATGCTTTAGTGCACTAAAATGTACGTTTACAAAAATTCACTTAGTTTGCCAGCTTTTGACGCCTCTGAATAGTTTCAAGCTGTATCCCGTACAAGTTTGCAATACGTGACAGAGAGACAACAACTTTATTAATAACATCAGTCAATATACCGCGTGTGACTCCTCCTTCCTAGCTTATTTGCGAGATTTAGTGCTGTTTAGCTCCTCCATGAGTATTCAAAACGCGTGGGCTTCCCTAAAGAAATTTTGAGGTGCTCTTGAGGAGACTCGCTTTGCCCCAGGCAGCTGGTTCCTACATGTGCATCGCCCAGCAGGAAATAAATCGGCTCTTTTTTTGCTATCCTTGTTCACTTTTATCAGATAAAGTTTTTTGGGCGCCCAACGCCTTAAGTTTGCTCCACCGCCACAAACGTCTTATTAAGAGGGTTGGGTATGTTTAGGAGCCTCACAGTGTAGATATTTTCTTCAGGCTGTATGGCGTACATTCCCTTCTTCACAAATTGGCTTTAGTTATGACTGCGTGCAGGAAGGTGCATATCCGCAGCTTGCGTTGCTTATTCTCATGGTAATATAATGAGAACGTTTTTGCTCCGCCACCGCACAACGGCTCAGACAAAGGTGTTCAGAGTACTCGATGGTAGCTTTCTATGAATTTCTGTCGTAATCATCGTTATCATAACAGAATGACTCTAAACTTGAACGGTTATGACATTGTTACGGTGTTGAAGGCTTGAAATACTCGCTAACAAAAGCAATAAATAGTGCACGTGACTATTTTCAGCATAACAAGAATAGACACCGATGAATATGTGCAAGCATTTCGTTATTGTTTTCCTATCCCGTCAGGCGTAAACAACAATCCTGGAACATACTTGGGGTGATGTTCCATGAATTGAAGAAAATTACTCTTGCTCTGCTGAGTTGAGGTTTACTGCAACGGATATCTAAAAATGTGGCAGATATGGCTCTGGAAAATGTACCCTAAATATCCTCCATGCCTGAACAAATATAGTGTAACTGCATTTTTACCCTATACGTGATCATCGTGCGTGCATGAGAGCACGCACGGGCGTGCGCGCGCGCGTGTGTGTGTGTGTCGAATAAGATCCCTTTTAAATGAAATGAAAACGACTACACCGAGGAAACGTGTTACTTCGGCGCACTGCATGATGATGGAACCCGACTAGCATTAGGCAGAAACCACAATTGCTTTGTGGATGAAGCGGCTATGGCACCGTGCCCCGTAGACGACGAGCACAGCCTCCGAGCTTGAACCGACCACGTTATTGGCATATTGGTCAATTACTAAAGTTTTGCTCAATAAACTTCCATACTGGTTAGAAGACTGGTATAAAACCAGCAGGAACCTATACAAACAGTTGGTTATTTGGAACTCGACCTACATTTTCGCGCCCCATAGTGCATGCTGGCACGTCGTCATGCCATGACAACGTAAAGTGGTGTGAGACAATACTTTTGAGCGTTTGGCAAAGTTACAAAAACTGTTTTGCAATCTTCTTGCATACGATTACCCAGAATCGTAATGCCTCCTGCCAAAGGTGACAATGCCGAAGACCCTTTTTCTCTTGCATTTTCGCTGTAATTGGTATCGGTTATTAGTAGCTCCCTGCTCCCTTTGTTCGAAAGATTTCTCGATACAGAAGCGGACGCCCACTTCCGACTCCTCGCTCTCCGCACAGGACCGGATTCGCAAGAAAAGGGGTGACGCCGGCAATGTTTCTTCCGGAGCGGAATCAAAACGTGTACTTTAAATCCCCCATTGTGCCAGTGTATGCGATTTTAAGTCATTTATTAAGATGAAGATGTATGAACACGAAAAATCTGATGCTGAAAAACATCGAATGTCAACCGAGCGCAAAGAAACTGCAGGGAGAGCGAGCCGGATTGAAGCAGACGACAAATGCGAGAATCCCTCAGCCGCCGTCATGGAGACGCGCTCCGCAGCACCCCCCGTGGTCACTCTCACCGTCAATAGCCGATGCTCCACTTCGCCACGGCAAAGGCGGCGCTGTTTTGATTTCATTATAATTTCACTTGCGAATAGCGAATTTCAGTGAAGTGGGATCAGCAACTGCTCCTCATCAGACTTGAGGTAGTGAGAAAATACATGGGAACGGCGCGACGAATTGATTTTTCACTCAGACAGGACACAGACTGTTCAACGTTCAACGTTGCGACGCGCTCGGTCCCACGATGGTGCGTTTTCCATGTCTCACTGATGGCGTATGTGCGTCAGCAACGCACTGCAGGAAAGCCGTATTTCTCTGAGGAAGATGATGATTATGAGTGAAGAAAAAAAACGCTTCCCGCGGGCGAAATCGAACCCGGGCAGTCGCGTTATGAAGCCCACTAATATCCGATTGTGTCATTCTTACATTGTGGAAGGAATTTGAATTTAGAAAGGGGTGCAGGGATGCGGGAAATTAGAGGAAAATATCAAGCACCCCTTCGTTTAACGACGATGACATTTGAACGCGAAAATTAATTCACGCGAAATCAAATGGCGAACGTTCAAAGTCAAAGCCGCTGCGATGAAAATTCCTAGCTGCGTGCAAATCAAGGTGAAAGCTTCACAAGCCAAAGTCTAAACTCATACGACAACCAAAGTATCCCCTACGAAAAAGCTTCGTGTCCAATCATCTTTGCCGTTAGACGGAGGGGTGCCTGATTTTTAGCCACTATGGTTCCCGCTGACCACGTGATTTGTCATCCACAGCCGAGCCCCGTAAACCTGCATGTAAGGAATAACATAAACCAAATGGGGTTATGCCTAATCAGTCGGTTTTATTCCCGGATATGATAAGCCACGCCTGCATAGTTCCAAACAGGAAAATCGTTCGTAGGTTATGGCATCCCCGCGGTCAAAGGCGTTGCCTTCATGGTCATCAAACCCGGAAGGACAGGAGAATCCCTGTCCTCGAAGGTTACCTTTTGATGGGATGGTTCTTCCCACCTCTCCCTACAGCTTTAATCCGCTTCACGATTTTAAAGTTCCAAGCCTGTGAACGAGGCCGGTGTGCGCTTTGGGGTGAACAGATTCCTTCCAGGCATAGTGCACGCGCGGGTGGCTGGTCACGTGGATGACTGCTCGTTGCCCTAACTTGTGTTATTCCACAGCCTGCACATTCTGTAGCTGCTAAAGAGGTATTAGTCCGGATTTGTTTTACTGCAGTGAAGGCCGATGCATTAGTTAATTGTCTCGTTAATCTGAAAGTTCAACAATCATTGATGTCGCACCTGAAGAGTGAATGACAATTGTGACGAAATGCTGTTACACTCACTATCCTCGGCAAAGTATTGTAATTAAGTTTTTATTGCTCGGGTACAAGTAATTTTCATTGTTTCGCGCGCAAAACTAGTTAAAGAGGAGGACAGGCTCCTTTTTTTTCTTTCGTTCTAGCGGCCACCTTTGTTGGTTTTTATAATTTGCTACCGTCGAAGAACCACGCGTAGGACGGGGCCGAAGAATCAGGAACGGATGGGGAAGGCCACTGTTTGTTTCCCGTGCCGTCATTGTCTGTCCTTTATCCTTCCGTCCCGTTCGCGGGCCGCTTCGAAACTCTACATACGTCTTGGCTCACCCGGCTGCACACTCTTGGCCAATCACTTCAAGTATAATTGAACTACTGTTTGTGCAGTGTCCGCCACACCATTTAAAAATCGAATTCAATTCCTATAGAAATACGATTTGGAAATGCCGCAGCGAACAGTCCGCCGTCGGGCCTCATGCGAGATGACTGTGCCCTCTGGTGGCTGTCAAGTTAAACACCCAAATGCCTAGTACTACGGCCAGCCGCCAGGCACCCGCCCCAGTGCATCCGAGAAATCTGAGCGAAAGGCCCTGCATAGCCAGGACGAGGACACATACGCGTGAGGACGAGAGCCCAGACATGAATCCTCCATGCAGGCGTGGTGCCGGACACAGAATGATCCATCACGTGTGATGAGACTTCACGAAGGGTATTTCTGGGTTCCACTTGAAAAGCTTGAATGCACCCTGAATACGTTTGTGTGCTTTTCTTCATATTGATATGTGCTGGTGATCTTATTGGACGTTTTAATGCTCTACAATTTTCTTAGTTCTGATATTCCTCCCCAATGGTGCTCTCGAATATACATACATTGAATCATTACTGTATTGAAAATAAATAATGGTGAACCGGTTTCTGAAATACTCAACCGATGTTCACTAACAAAACCAATAACTCGCGCGATTGTTCCCCGTGCAAAAATAGTGTAAATCGGCCCCAGGCAGCGTAAAAAATAGAATTTGCACTAATTCTAATGCTACTGGCATTCTTGGGCTCTTCCCTAAGCGCTTCGGCTGGTTTGAACTCTCACTCTAACTGTTTGAGTGTATTGGTATCTGTCTAACTGTTATCCTGCAGTCACGTAAGGTCATATGATACATTTATAGCTGAGAGGAGGGGGTGGGTAACTTGATGTTTAACCGAACAAGATGAGTCACTGTCAAGGAGAGGCAAGGTCAGATGAGTGAAGGAGAGGCAGGGTTGCTCGCCAGCCAAACTCTGTCACACAACTGGAATAGTGAAATGAGGTTGAACTAAGTGGCTGACTTGAATCTTCGATTAGTGGTATAATAAATTAATTGGTTAAATTTCTTGCAAATTTTATTGGAGTAACATTGTTTTGCATGGATGAACTGTTTTATCGGATGGAAATGCTGACAGCTACAAATACCCGGTTACTTTATTGTAATGAGGGATGAGAGATGAAAAAAATGGCGTGCTGTTCCTGTCTAAAGATGCAACAGAACAGAGCAAGAAGCTCCCGTGTATGTACCAAACCATTTACCGCATCAAACGGAACTACACCCCACTCTAGAGGTTAGAGCCCCTATGCATCGAGGAGCACAGCAGCCACGGCTAAGGCCGCCACAACAAGGCCGAGCAATTCTTACATGCCTAGGTTGGAGTATAGGCAAGCTGCCCAACATACCACGAACATCGTCGCCATGACACCGAATACATAGAATAGAAATGAAGCCTATTCCAAAAATCATAAACCCTGACACGAATCGATGGCAAAGAAAACCCGGAGTGGAACGAATCGAGAGCCCGCCTCATGACGCCAGAGGCTTGGGAAGTGTTTTGAAGGTAGGAGGGCTCTAGACAATCGATGATGATGATAATGATGTTGATAATGTGGTTGTTCTAGAAACCAGAGACGGCTTTTTTCGGCGTCTAAATCGGATAGATTTTTCAGAGGTCGGCCCTGACTTTTCTATCTTATTCTTCAGTCAGGCACCGTTCATTTAAAGTAACACCCTTTTATCCAGTTCAAACATCCTACGCAACCAGATAAATATAATGATATTTGTTTGCTTAAAGGGAAGGTGAAGCGGTTTTAGAATTAAAAGAAAAGTTGACTAGCAGCAAGTACACATTGAATAGTTCATGTGTACGAAATATTTTCGCAATACATGCAATAGAAGCGGCGCAATGAGCAAACAAAAGTGGCCCGATGCCCCGCCCCCATCTCGCCGCGCGATGCCGGAAGACCGAAGAGCGCGGGCGAAAACCGGCTGAAAAACGTCATACCTGGACTTCCGGCCGGATCGGCCGCCTCGGCCATGCTCTTTTCGCCGTGTTTCCTTGTGAATGATACTTGTTGTTGCGGTTGATAGCACTCATTTGTACAATTTTCGTGTTCAAAAAGTATGCACGAACGCCAAACGAGGCATACGTTATCATGCCGTATTCCTAAGCAGAATAATGTCACGCCGGGATGCTTGATAACATACGGAAGCGACAGCCGAGGTGGCTGTACTTGATGAGAGAGAATATACTACACTACGTTAAATACTTTGTAAACCGCTCGAATGCGTTTTTTTTTTTTTGATGCGACGGACGTGAATGTTCACATTAAATTCTAGATTTAGGAAGGATGAGAAATACTGCTGTACTTTGGCCGGGGATGCTTCGTTCCATTCCAGAAACCAAGTCACATTTGTTCAGGAAATACTTGTTTCGTTAAACGCGTCGGTTTTCTTTGTCTGGAATGTTTGTCTGGAATTAAAAAAAAACACCACTCCGAACCACCACCGTGCCATAATTTGTGTTGGCTGCGGGGGCCTAATTTTTTGCCCAAGATTCCGTGTGGCTGCATATTATAACCTGGCAAGCACTTGTTGTCACTGAACCTCAAGTGTGCTCCAGTGATAGTCGGTGATATATATAATGATGATACTTAAAAATAAAAAATTAGGAGCGAAGAGTAAATATACGGCCTCTGTCCGACTAACGCGGTAAATGCTTAAATGTAGAAATGCTGAAACAGGCCAACGATTCATTATCACAAACGTTTGGTGATTGTTACCCAGAGTAACGTAACTACAACGTAACTGCCTTGTCCGACTGGTCTGTTAATTATAACGAGGTGGCCGTAATATTGTAGCAGAATGCGCAACGCACAAGCGAAAATCAAGCCCTACTACAGCCAATAATGCTGAGCAGGCACTAGTATGCTGCAGTGTTTTCAGAATAAATGCATGCGAAGCAGTAAGACGCCACTCATCGAAGTGCAGCTAGCAATCGCGGAGCTGCCGTAGCGCCGCTGCCGAAACTGCGCGCGCGTGTGGGTCGGTGTGCGGGGATGAGTAACGGGGCTGGGGTGGGCGACAACGAACAAAGGAAATGCGGAAGCAGAGTCTGCTTGTTGGTTTATGCGTGTACCGGCAAGATGTATCTCGCATATACGTTCACAGCGCATGAACGCTATTTTTCGCGCAGGGCACGTACATACGTGCTTTTCGCTGGTAGATTGTTTATAAAACGCCCATTAATCTTCGGCATAAATGGTTTTGTGTATAATAAGAAACAGTTAAGGCAGTACCTAATATTAACATAAGGTATAAAATCCCCCTATGCTGGTTGCCTAATTCAAAAATATTCTCATGGAACCCACTAGTCGACGTCACAGTCACTGCTTTGGGGTTCTCTGTCGTGTAAAGCAAATTTAAGCTCCAAGATAATTGAACCAACAGCACGGGAAATTGTAAAACAAACTTCCAGTCATGTGCGAAAATTAAACTGCGAACTAAATTGCCGCAAAGGCAACCGTGCGATCGTTCGCAATGCTTCCGACAACCCGCGCGGCCGAAGGGTGTCCTCCTTTGACGTCATGACGGGCGCAACCAATCAGGGGCGTCAAAAGACGAAAAGCGCGCGTCTTTCAAACGGGGCCGCGCTTTTTGCAAGATAAATGCCACTTGGACTCATGTACGATAAATTTCAATGTGATATTCGGAATCAGCGCGCAAGAAACTATATAACTGTTAATCTAACTCAAATTTTTTGGAAAGCGCTTCAGCTTCCCTTTAAGGAAGAGCTCTAGACTATCTTCGTTGCATTCGAACTGCACTTGCATTTCGTCTTGATAGGTGATACAATCATCATTGTGAGTAAACTTATTGATGGCAAATCGTTTACTGCTCCTTACAGGAACACCAAAACTCCAGTTAAAGGAATGCGTAACTGGCATGTTACAAGAAGAAACGAAAGGCGGCGAATGGGGAATTAAGTAATGATTAGCGTTTGCAGGCTGGTGGTGCGTTCTGGCCAAATGACTCGGTGGTATTGATCCTCAAGTTTTGCACTAAGCCAGACAGTTCTTTTAGAGCCATGAATTGGACTGAACTCACAGCGGCGACCACGCGACGCCACGTGGTGGATTGCGGCTGCGGTGCTTGCGTTCTGTCTGACTAGCCCGGTGATTATAGCCGCGTACCCCGAATTACCTAGAACATTATACTGTCAGCGGCCTACATACAGCTATGGTTAAGATGCCTGAATTTATGTACCAGCAGATACGCCTAAAAAAACAAAATGTGATACGACCAATAGAAGTTTGATTGGAAATGTTTCAAGGGATGCATTATAAAAAATACCGGTACACGTAAGCTTCGTCTTAATGTGGTACCTCGTGGTGATCACTTCTCTTTGCTTTATGGCGCCGAGTTATTTAACAGAGCTTTGTGCTGCAGAGTTTTGTGGCTTCGAGCACACCAAACAATCAAGACGGCTATTTATTTATTCATAGTGGCCATACTTCAAACTGCCATTCAAACTGGCCATACTTCTGCTTCGCAGTCAGATTTCATTGGCCGCATTTTTTATCGAGGTAGTATAGAGTGCCGCCCGATGCCTCTGCATTTCGCTCTGCAGCATTGGCTAGAGGGACGAGCGACGTCATTCGGATTTTTAAGGCTAGGCTGGCAAAGGACTCAGCGTCTGCTGTGGTGGTGTAAGGGTTCCCTAAACTTGCTGATACCAAACCGGCCGTTCAAGGCTTAATTTTAATTTTGATTGCTTAGGTTACTTTTTGATATTCTAAATAAGATTTCGGTTCATCAGGCTACATTACCTTAGGTTACGTGACATCATGCAAAAGAGAATGAAGTGCCAGACACGGCGTCTTTTCTGCAAAATTCCGGTTGACATCGCTTGAGTGGAGTGCTCATCGTACCGTAGGGCGGCACTCCAGACACAGCCCAGAGAAAAAAAAAAAACGTTCATCCAGCCGTATGTAATGGTGGCGAGTGGTTTCTCACTTGGGGAATTAATTAGTGAACGTGGCCTGGTCTGCTCTTTCCACCAAAATATTTGCAAGGCGCGAACTCTACCCCATCATTTCACCCAGGACAAAATACTTTACTGTAATTGGTGAGGCCCTCAAAATAATAATTTATCTCTGGAAATTCAGAGGCCGTAAAATGAAAGTTCGTTATGATTAAGACCCCTATTACCCAATAATTAGCACCCTTCAGCAATTCAAGTGACCTGAAGCAGAAAGAAAAGCTTGAATTCAATTATATATATCCCTTTTTCCATACCCCAAATTTATTTCCCCATAGATAATATAAGTGGAACGGATAGAGCCAACCCCAAACCGGATCGTTCTAAAGCAGGTTTCGAGCTGCTGAGAAGCGGCGACAGGCGAAAAAAATAATGGTCGATTGTTTCCGGGACCTGGTACCGTACACATAGTTCCGTAGGGGAAAGCCCTGTTCTATACCGATAGAAATTTAGCCTTGGAATTCTTCAGCGCAGCTCGATGAAGGTCATTCGCACTGCCGAGAACCGGAAAAATGAACATTCCAACCTAAATTTCAATGTTGATACTCTTCAAAGGGTACGAGTGCATCGGAACGTGTAGCGTCGAAGTGCCAATATCGTCTTAATCTCGAAGATGCAAAACAGAGCCAGATTAGGTATGCCAAATTACACGGGAGCTACGACAGCGAGATGAGCTAAATGGTCCGCTAGCTCGTTGCCCCTGATGTCCGTATGGCCAGATACACAAGCCAAACGAACCTCCTTCACGTGACTTAGAACAAAAACCAATAATGAACGGCACAATGGAGAGTCGGAAGATGAAGGTAATGCGGATATAACTGACGTCGAATAGGATAATATAAAAATTTGTGATACATATTACGGTAGTTTATTTACATAGAGCGGGAGCTACTGCTGAAAATTCTGCCATAAAATGGGTGTGTAGTCCGGGATTAGTAACGAAGAATTCCAATCTAGAGATTGCAAAAAATACCAATTTACGTTTCTCGCCATTTTGGGAAGCATCTGTATAAATCGCAGAAGAAGTAGGATACTTGGATATACAGTAATTTAAAATAGAGGTTAGCAGAGAGCGTGGGAGAACTTTTGGAGCCGAAGGGAAGGGGTTTTGAAAAAAAACTCCGTTCCTCACTAAATAGTGTAAACTGGAATAACTTTACATAGCTTAATAGAAATACAACCAAGGCAGGTTTGAACGAATTGCACTTGGGGGAGCTTCGTTTCAGCCACAGATGTAAAAAAATCAACTCGGAGCACAAATAAATACAGGCTCGGTAGCTCTTCGAGTTGCTTCGTACATGCGAAGTTTTAACGGTCAGGAAAAAAAAATCGGACCTGTATTCTGGAATGCGTGGCTCTAACAACAAAACTCTGTTGGAAACGATCCGGGGGAGGCCAAGGCAAAATCGACGGATATGCCTCACCAACAGGTATAACGGTCGGAAAATGTGTCCCGGCGCATTCCTGCTTGTTTCCCACATAGCCTCTTCATGCGACCAAATGCTGTCTCCGCTTCAGTGGCCGATGCGTTAATATGTGCATGCCAATCAAGAGCAGAAGTGTATGTAATGCCGAGATACTTCAGCGAATCCACCTGCGGAATGACTGGATTTTTGTAAGCGAGAGAAATTGAGACTGGCCCTGCAACCGGGAAGAGGAGTGGCCTCAATGTAGCCTTAGGAGTAGCCTCAAAATAGCCTAAACTATTTTCAATGTAACATCGGAGTCCTGAACGAAGGGATGGATCTTAATTCGAGAGGGACGATCACTCATCTCTGTAACTAAATGGCAGATAAAAAAACAGGTAATTTTACTGTTCTGCATAATCGTCCGCTACTGAGAGTGAATGGAATCGAAATCCAGTTGCCCCCATCTCTACGGGATCAGCGGTGCGCTCGCTCTACCACTGAATTTATGACTATCATGATCGCACTCAAATTTCTGGGCTTTACGCGAAGAGAGTGTCATCCGGTAGTCAGTGAGCAGAAGATGCGTTGAGTCAAAGAAACATGATACCGTGAAATGCTCCCGCATTTAGCATTCCTTACGTAGCGGCATGCAACAGAGTTGTTCTTAACGGTTCTTTTCATTTGTTCGAGTCACGCTACTTGGCACATTCCGTAACTAAGCATGGTCGTGTTTCTCTACAGGCGCATACGCAGCTGTGCAGACGCAGTCGAGGAATCAGAGAGCGGGAACACGATCTACAGGAGGACCGGACACCGAGGAAGTATCCCCGAGTAGGTCAGAACTTGGCTGAAGAGTACGGGAAAGGTTCTCCACTTTGGGAAAACTTGAGTGCCGCGGTGGAAGGGTGGTTCAGTGAGTCTAAGGACTACCCACCGAACCTCATCGCCGCGTAAGCCCTTACGCAGGCCCAGATCCCACCGAGCACTTAATTAACGCAGGTGATTTGGGTCGAGTCCCGCTACGTGGGATTCGGCTTCCTCCACTACTACGTACACGGCGGCCCATGTTCCGACGTTTTGCTGTACACGTACAACTACGGCCCCGCTGGAAACTTTTTAATCCGACCTGTCTACGAGGAGGGTCGCACGCGCAGCGCCTGCCCTGCCCCCACCGGGTGCAGCCTTTATACTGGTCTGTGCAGTGGAGGGGGTCCTGTGCAGCCAACCCCAACGAGACTAGCTTCAACCACCGCAACCTCAACCGCGACCGAAACCACCCCCGCCTGATAAATTGCAGGGCCCCAGACCCCGCGTCGGACTCGTTATTGGGTGCGGTTGGTGGCGGGCGTCGCGGTTATCGCAGGTCTCTACTGGCGGTGTAGCACCCACGTAGATTTTCCAGTGCCTCAGCCTGCGCCGAGCGCTTAAAGCACCACCGGAATCCAGTCCACCACTACTGCGCAGTGACTGGTTTCGTCTTCGTTGCAGCGGGCGGGAGCTGATGTTGGGGAAGTGTTCAGCGCTGTCAGTGCCCCATGTCGGCTCGTTTTGGAACAAGCACTGACTGCCTCTCAGCGCTTGCACATGCGTATTTTATTTTCTTTTATTACAAAGTTGAAAAGAGGGTGATGTTATTACGAAATTAGGCTGAACCGATCAGCTTCTAGTTTGACTCGTATATTTACACCTGCCAGCAAATAGCTCATCACCGAATATTGACTGTATTCCGATGTCATGGGAATAAAAATGTTAACATAATTTTTTGTTTGTACTGCTTACAATGTTAGATCATTTCCTAAAACGCTCGTTCTGTGGCTCACCTTTGTTCGTAACGGACCAAGGTACTGTCACCATGGCAGGTATGCAATGCGACAACCTACAAATGAGGCATTATGCAACCATGTCTGCCTTGCCAAAAAAAGGCCATAAAATCCCCACGCCCCCAAACGCTTGCTTTTGATATGTTTTTTTTTCGATTTTTGTTTTTGTAGGGATTAGCTTCTCAGAGATTCCAGAATTTTTGAATTGAGCTGTCCATGCTAGGCTTCATTAAATATACTGACTGGTACAGTTGGAGCATTGGTAGAGAAAATTAGCTCTACCTGTTGCACGCACGCACGTACGCACGCACGCATATATATATATATGCATACATACACACACACACACACACACACACACACACACACACACACACACACACACACACATATATATATATATATATATATATCTATATATATATATCTATATATATAGGAAGGGAATGAGGAGCTCGTTGAGGAAATACAGAAAGATAGGGCAGCAGTCTACAACGCCAAAGGAGGCATAGGGGTGTGGTTAGGCTCGTTTCTTTTTCACTACGGGTAATAAAGTAAACATTTTTTTAATATACAGAAGAAAGAAAGAAAAACACGCGCCCAGAGTGGGGACCGAACCCACGCCTTTCGATGGGTTCGGTCCCCACTCTAGGACCGAACCCCAGAGTATATATATATATATATATATATATATATATATATATATATATATATATATATATATATATATATACGGGACCAGGGACTCGGTTAAGATACATATCAAGGTTGCAGTCGTCATTGCCAGTGCTATTCGGCTTTTTTCGAAATATTTAATAGGGCCGAATGACGTGTGCTTCTCACGTCTCTTTGATACATTGATAAATAAGCGAAAATATAAGTCGAGAAAAAAATCCGCCGTTTTTCCGGGAGCGGGACTCAACAGCCCACATCTCCGCATAATCGGTGCGGTGCGTTCGCCATTACGCTATCCCGCAGCGGCTTCTCTCTCGACTTTAAAGCGGGGGTTTATATTTACAACAATTCACGGCTGGCTTGGTCCTTAAAGGAGCATGAAGACAAAATACAAGTTGGGTTTATTAGAAAGACTGCTTAGTCCCGATAACAATGATACCAATATCATCGCATTCTTCGAACAAATAATGGAGATATTAAAGAAAACGTGTGAAGCCGTCGCGACCCCCTAGACAATTTCCCGCAACTTCTCTATGATGTCACGGAACCTTTTTTGTGCGATTGGCGGCCGCCTAACTGGCCTGTCGCGACGACACATGACTGGGCGTCTGTAATGGGTCCTCTAGTTCCATTTGACCGCATAACTTGAATGCTAACATGCAGTTAACGCACTGAAAATTATGTTTTATTGTTGGCCCGTAGGACGTCATTCTTGCTCATAACACGTCACTGTGTCGCAAAATTTGAAAGTTTTTAAATACTTCTTGCTTTTTTTTTTGTTAAAAAATCTCGTGTGGCTGTAATGGAGCTGAGTGAGATACTGAATCTTAGTTCTTTCAAATTAAACGAAGTTGTATTTTCTCTTCATGGTTCCTTCAAAACAGCGCAATATTAGTGTCTTCTCGTAAAGTGGAACACAGTGTGGAACGCACCGGCACCGGCGGCAATGGTCAGCGAAATGGCTCCCCGCAGCCAGCGCTTGAACAGGTGTATGGTGCTCCCGGAGCCTGTCATTAATGCACCTACCAGTCTGCCCAATGTAGCATTTTCCACAAGATAGAGGCACTTCTTGGAAAAAAACAGCGCCAGAAAATGATACGACGGGGAGTAAAGACAAACACTGCGCTGACCTTTGGTGCCCAGGAGGACTTGCGTGCGCGCAGGCTACGAAGAGACAGTCCTTGAGGATTCTGATCTGCCGCCAAGTCTCGCACCGCAGAACTCGGCACATCTGTGCCCCGTTGCCTTTTGAAGGCACGAAAGGCCCAGCAAACGCCATGATGGCTGGGGCACATGGTTCACCTTGGCGTAGTACCCGTAGAGGCGAGCAGAACACGTGGCCGTGATGAGAAGCTTAACACACGTAGATGGGTCACGTAGAAAGGGGTTAACGGAAGTGCCCGAAGCTTTTGTAACGAACTGCACAAGTGAACTGAGACGGGCTAGTTGGTGCATGATGCCACTTAGAAAAAACAGCGCCAAAAACGATACGACAGGGAGTAAAGACAGTGTTTGTCGTTACTGTCTGTCGTATCGTTTTTTGGCGCTGGTTTTTCTAAGTAGCATCATGCACCAACTAGCCCGTCTCAGTTCACTTGTAGAGGCACTTCGTAAACAACACCTTCCGCTTGTCATTGGCTTCCAAGAAGCTTCTCTATGCCCGCAAAACACGTTAAGGAATATTTAAATTCGTTTTATGAAGAGAAAAATGGAGTCCTAAAGTATTTTTCCGCGAATATTTAGAAGCTTCATGGCAGGCCAAAAAAAGAAAGGTCACCTGGTTTTGTTGCTGTTGGCTTCAACAGCCACCCGAAGCCACGTGGCTAGCCAAGTCAAGCAGCACACGCACGTCGCTAACTGCTAATGCGGCCCCCACGACGGCACGAACAGACAAATTTCCTTTCCGTATATAATTGTATTAAGGTCTATGCTTTAATGAACCGAGTGTAAGGCGCACAGGTTATGTACAAGCTAACAAGCTTTATTTAGACTGAAGCTTTAAGTGCCCATTCCGCGAAAAAGCGCCGTTGTTGTGCCCATTCCGCGAAAAAGTAGCAGTGGCCTGGAAAAGAAAATGGCCGCCACAGTAACCAGTAAATAAACAAAAAACAACGCTTTAGATTTGACGGTATTTGAACCCTGGTCTGCAGCAGTAGTAACCCAGTGATCGACCGAATGTTTTTTACCTTTAATGCATGAAAAATTTAGCGGAACTCACGATAATCAACAGACAATATAAATGCTAGCAGACACCGAAGAATAAGCACAGCAGCCCAACAAAAACGGGCACTGTTTCAATACTCCAGCAAGCAGATGTTGGCGTCTAAAAGATGCAGCTACTACGGCATATCCCTCCACTCCGCATAAACGCTCCGCATTGACGCCGCCTGCGCCAGAAAAATACAGTTGGTTGGCCTCGGGGGGTTCCGCATGCCGGGCAATTACGCAGCACTCCCACAAGCTAAACAATCGTAGCAAAACGAAAACGGGTTGGGGCAACCAGACAACCGCTGTAATATAGAACGGGAAATATGTATATTCGTTTGAATACACGTGGCCGAAATACCACATGTGCTCTACCAACTGTGCTTACTTTTCTGTGATACATAGAAAATCTGCGCCCGTTGCGAGCTCAGAACAAAAATTGTCATTGTTGTTGTTGGTGGCCCATAAATCCCTTCTTAGTGGCCCATACTCACTTCTTGCTTCCGGAATCGGCCCTTATTCGACAGCTATCAGGCACAGGGCTCATAAAATTCATAAAACTGTGAATCTGAGTTCACAGTTTTATGCATTCATAAAACTGCGAAGTCATAAATCTGTGAGCATAAGACTGAATTCATAAAGCTGCGAATTTAAAAAGTGAAAGTGGGATAATAGTGCGTGCCGCGTGACACGTAAACGTGATGGCAGGTAAGTAGAACAGGCGCAAACCACCCGTGTAGAATCCTAACCTAGGAAAACTGCGGCGTCTGTCACTCTGCTTGCTGACGTAATTCATGCCGCAAGACGAAAAAACAAAAGCAAAAAAAAAGACACATACACGGTGCAGCTGAAAGAAAATGCTTCAAATAATTCGCGCCAAAAGACAAAGAAACGAATGCGGAGAAAGTGATTCCAGTGCAATATTGCATGAAATAACTTGGTATTAAGTATCGCTGGGCACAAGTTTTAAGCAGAGGTAAGTGTTGTGAATGTTCTGGATGGCGCTGTTACGTGCTTTCGAGACCCGGGCGTGCTTATTCACAACTGAACGCATATTTTTTATTGTTTTTTCCCATCGTTAACTCAGGCAAGTCGAGATTTGGAAACACCACGAGGTGCGGCCACTTTGCGATAACAAAATTGTATTGCTGATTTGATGAGTAGTAGGTGCTTTGCATGAGATGGGAAGAGAGAATATAAAAAAAAAATTATCGGTAACGTCAAGGAACTAGATTATACCATTGCCGTGGCCTCGACGCTTCACGGAAGTTACTATGGTAAATAAAGCTCTCGTATTGGGCTGCTGCTCGCTTATCTGATCGCACAAATGGAACGCCGCATGACTTGCACGTACAGAAACACTCGCAGAATGTAGGCGGTTTTTAATAAAGATATTTCATTTTTAAAATTTGCCTCGCAAAGACCTTAGAATTAACAACTAAAATAGGGCGTTAGAGACGGCAACTATAGTCGGGACGCAATACCCGTAATGCTTGGTTTCGGGCTAGTTGGTGTAAAATCTCTCAAAGTGAAATCGCGCGGGCAATTGCTCACGAACAAGGTCACAGAAAAAAACGTGCACTGTCCCGTGAAGATGGCGGACTGACAACTTCCCAATGCCAACTCGTTTTTTTAATGCGACAGCATTACAGTAGCACCCCGCTCTTACGCTACTCAGTCCAGTCCCGGCGCAGCTCACATAAATTCCCATGTATTAGAATCCTCACAGTTACGTCGTGGCTCCGAGTACCTACCCGGGATGATGCGCCGCAATCTAATACTCCGAAGCCGCCCGGTCAGCATGCGCCATGGAGGAAATAAAAGATGTAACTTCTGCAGCAGCCGGAACCGCCATATTGGTCAGCCGCTCTTTTTCTCTTGTATTTTGCGCGCAAGCACTACCTCCTCCGCTGTCGGTCGCTCTACTGTCGTCTGCTTCGTCTTTGCCCGCCGACCATTGGCTACTGGCCGAGCCGCGCAGTGACGTCGTGCCTCGGTGGTCCGGCCTTCGGCGCCGTTGCTAGGACACAGTTTCCGTAGGCCTACGATGGCCGCGACAAAATTACGTCACTTCTTCCACACTCCTCCCAATGAGCCGGTAGCTGGCGGGCCTCCATGACATGCGCAGACCGCCATTTTGACGTTTGATGAGCCTTGGCCAGGCTTGGCTACGGAACTGACTCCATGAAGTCGCACACGGGTGTGATTCGTCACCACTAAATGGCCCTCTGTTACTCTATGCTATCACCATCATCAGTGCGTTTACAATGGAAGTTTCACTTCGGAATGCCAGAGAGAGAGAGAGAGAGAGAGAGAGAGAGAGAGAGAGAGAGAGAGAGAGAGAGAGAACCACTTTATTTTACGGCTGGGTCAGGGGGAGAAGGTGGCGGGGGGCCCAGAGGGTCTCCGCGACCTGTTGGGCCCTGGAGACGAGGGTGGTCTGGGTCTCCAGGGTCGAGCTCCGCACTAGTCAACACATCCAACGAGCCGAGCCAGTACATCCAACGTGCCATTACATCCAACGTTGGATGTGTTGGCCCGTTGAATGTAATGGCACGATGGATGTATTGACATGCTTTTGGATGTGGCTGCTCATTGGATGTAGTTGGTCGCTGGATGTGGTGGCGCGTTGGACGTAGCGGAACGTTGGACGTAATGGCACGTTGGATGTAGTTGCTCACCCTTCTGAAGAGGGAAGGTGTAGATGCCAGTGTTGATAGACCCTGTCGGGATGATAACCCCCTTCCCTTCTCGTGGCTTTGTTGTGTCCCCCACCGTCGGCGGGAGCAAGGTGTGGCCTCCGCCGACGCCAGCGGGTCGCAACCCTTTGTATGGGCCTAGCCGGCAGCTTTTAGGGGCGAAGCTCCTTAAGGCGTGGGTCTGTCCATCCTCGACGTATGTATGTAGCCACCTCTAGTTTAGTTCTTGGATTGTTTACTAGATGGCGTGGCTACCTCTAGTTTAGTTCTTGGATTGTTTACTAGATGGCGGTACTTGTATATGATGAAAAGATGCGCTTGGATTGTTTACTAGATGGCGTGGCTACCTCTAGTTTAGTTCTTGGATTGTTTACTAGATGGGGGAGCGTTGTAATAAAATCCGTTCGCTGTTGGCGCGCGCTCGGAGTCGCCCGATGGATAAAGGCCGACCTCCATGCAGCGAAATGTAGGCGAAAAGGCGGCGAACGTCGCCCGGCGGCGGCCGCTCCGCCGCCGGCGTCGAAAATACGGCTGTTCGTCGGCGATCTACGCGAGCTAGATGTCGAACGCGCGGCGGCGAACGCGACCGGAAGCGGCAAACTGCATTTTGAGGCCGCAGCCAATCACAGCCTCGTACTTCGTTCTACTTCCTGTCCTGTCTTCCATCGGCGGCGTTCGCCGGGTCACGTTCGCCGAGAAACTTCGCTGCATGGAGGTCGGCCTTAAGGCTGCAGAGCGGCGAGCGCGCAAGGCGGCGGCAGCGCGTGCTCGCAGACAGAATCCCGATGAGCGAGCCCGCGAGGCAGAAGCGCTCCGTGAAGCTGCGCGACGCCGCCGCCAAGATCCTGCCGTACGAGAGCGGGAGGCCGAAGCGTGTCGTCTGGCTGCGCGACGACGCCGCCAAGATCCCAGCGTTCGAGAACGAGAGGCCCAAGCGTCACGGCAACGGCGCGAGGACCCTGCCGTACGCGAAGCGGCACGGCTGCGGCGCGAAGAGGATCTCCAAAACGTCAGCATGTTGTTTCACAGAACAGAAACCGAAACTTGTTTGAATTCTAACCTGGGATGTCGTCCAATCGCTTAGCACCTTTACCTCACGTCACTGCGGTTAGTTGGTTTAGCCACCGCAAACTGCGCATGGTAGTTTTTCTTCTTTCAGGTTTTATAAAATAAATACCACGTTAACGCCTGGATAAAAGATGAAAAGTGTGTTCATTTGAGCCACTATACGCAGTGCAAGCAAAAACGGGAGCTTGACAAATTCACTGCAGTGTCCCTTTAAACCAAATCCGAAGCACCCCGTTGGCCACGGGAAGTTAGCACAGCGACGTGTGGTCACTAACATTTTCGTAGGAATTTTCCTCGCTTTTCTCACGACGATACAGTTTGTGTTCTAGCGGCGTGAGCAGGTATCCGCAAGTTGACGTAGAAAGAGTGTAACGTTGCTTGGCCTACCGTTAGTCTTACTGTTAATACCACCTAACATTAACCCAAATAAGGGCCGTAGCACCCACCCACATAGACTTCGTTGGCCAACGTTTTCAGTTACGATCCCCAAAATTAAACAGTTTCAGTCGGTATTGCATGAAGATACTGTTCACTTTTTTTTTTTAAAGTTTGTCCAGGACTTGACGCTGCAAGGGCCTGCTACGCGTTCTAATCCCTTTGCCAAGAATAACATGTTTCTCCCTTTTATTGTTATTTTTATTGAGGTAGGAGGAGGAAACTATTTAAAGATCTCAGTCCAGCCGCGCGACTTACGATGCCAAATAGGGGCGATTGCATGTGACATGAATGTGAATAACTACATCCTCCTAGACGCGTACCAGTCTGTTGCTTCATACAGCCACAGGGCACTGCCACCTACATCGCCCGTCTCTCCCAATGGATCTAGAGCTTTTCCCTTGCTGCAAATGTATTCACCCTAGCACTTCAATGTCGAAAGCATTGTCGCAGCGAAGGATGCATAACCCCGACCCAGCCATGATCAGACATACAGGACCGGATAGCTCCAAACAAAACGTAATGCTTTCACATCGAACCACGTAAAAATTCCAACGTGCGTCTCGGAATTTCATGGTTTAGTGCAAGTTCCATAAGTCACAGTGTTACTAACTAACCGAGCAAATTAAATGCAAATTATGTGGTTTTACCTCCCGAAGCTACATATGGGCTATGAGGTGCGCAGTAGTGGAGGGCTTTGGGTTAATTGCGACCACATGGGGGCGAGGGGATCATTAACTTGCAACCTAAATCTTGACACACGGGCGCTTTCGCTTTTCGCCTCCATCAGAAAAACCGCCGCCGATGCCGCGGGAATCGAACCCGCGTCCTTGGCTTCAGCAGCACCGCAGCGCCTTAACCACTGAGCCACCGCTGGGGGGGGGGGGGGGGGGTACCAGAGAGGAGCCCCGTGCCGCTGACGTTAATTGGTCAATGCTTACGCCCTTATCTTTATCTTTCGTTTCATGCCGGCACCAAGGCTCACAGAAAGTTACAAAGCCAGATTGCAGCACATGCCCAGTGAAGTGTATTGGACAACACTTACTCTAGCTTTTTGGGTTTTGTACGAGACACAGAGTAGTAGTAGTAGTACGAAACTTTATTGAGCGTAGAAGTAGGAGTGGTTCCGTAGTTTGGGAATCAAAGTGATGACCGGGCGACCGATGCCCTTGATGCAAGAAGTTGCTGGACGTCCAGGTGGTCGCTGCTTATGAGGTTCTCCCATAGCCAGAACTCCCAGAAACTTGCCAAAGCAGAAGAGCTACGGCACATAGCCGGACGTAACAAATGTTTGGAAAGGGGCTGGTTTGCGTTTGGTTTTTAAACTTTGTTGGTACTAAGATGGCAGTGACAGAAAAACCACAACTTAAGTGTGCTTCAATCGCCTCATGTTAACATCGCCCGTGTTAGCTTCACGCCAGCAAAGCTTCACGCCGCAAAGTTCATTTTGCAACCCTTACTTCCGAGGCATTCTGTTTAAATGCTGTCAACATATTACTGCAGGTGGTTTTATTTTTACTGAGAATACACTACTCTCACGCCGGCCAACCGCCTCCCCAGCGTGAATTGCTGGTTTGGCGTCGAACCTTTTATGTTACTTCACGGCGAATTTTAGGGTGTAAGCTCTGAAGGGTTCGGGCTAACGTCGTCTCATATCGTCGTAGTATAATACAGTCACGGTACTAAAACACCGGGACGTCGTTTTCCAACGCCTCAAGCTAGAGCGTTTCGTCTCCGCGAGAAAACGACTACCAAAGCAACACACCGGGAAACTCGTTTCCAAACGTCTCGCTTTAGAACGTTTGGCTTAAAAACACCAGAGGTTTGCACGAAAGCTGTATACCTCTACCCCATAACGGTGTCATCTCCTTGGGAAGAACGCCAAGACGCCAAGAAAACACTTATACACTGCATGCTGCGCCCCTCCTCCAGTTTCACGTTAGTGGAGATGACCCCGGATTTTTTCCAGTGCACACGTTCTGCACCGTACCTATTGCCTTTGGGTATTTTCGTTGCTATCTCTGCCCTAGCTGGAATCGTTATACCCGTTACGCCGAACGTATAAGTAATAAATCCTCGTAAGTGCAATAAAACTTCGTGGCTCAGCGAAATGTTGCCGTTATCACCGTGATTTCAAGTTTGCCATGACGACCTATCTGTGTGCCTGCGTAACGCCAATGGCGCATATGCGAGAATTGTTTCAAAACCAGCTACGTTCGATAAAGTAGGCTAAAGACGGAAGTAACCGGCCAGCTTACTGGTGGTTTGTGGAGGTCTATCCGTTCTGAGGTAGAGGACCGACCCGGCTACTGGTGGCGCGTATCGAAGATTGAGGCGGGGGCAAATTCATAAGTAAAATTTTGCTTGTATGTCACGGACACAGAGCGCTTGCAGTGTGATACTGCGTGAGAGGCCACATGCAGCGAAGCGCACATAGCCGTTTGTTCAGATTTTTGTACTCTAAATACCCCGCAATCATACTTCATATAAAAGGCTTGAAAACAAAAATATTTGAGTTTCTTCTGCCATCCGCGCCACAACATTTTTTTCTTTTCAGAGTGCGGGATTTATTTTTCTAAAAGAGCGGCGGAGCTGATGGTACAGCTGGTAGCAGCTTGACCAGTCTTCGCGAGAGTTCGGCCACAAGTTGACTAAAGACGAGGGAGTCAACATTTTGACCAACGAGGCAGAGGAGGAAGACATCGCCGGCCGACAACGACGAGACGACGGCAGAGATGCGCTGGCTGTCCGGGTAGCGCCAGCCCAGCAGGCGGCGCCGCAATGGAGCGCTCACCAAGAGGAGAACGCGATACGCGACCGCCGGGACGCCCAGGAGCAGGAGCACCAGATACCAGAACCACAAAAAGGCGAACAGCTTCTCGTTCAAAATGTTCAGTGGCAGGACGCATATGGCCTCGAGGTTCTCTAACGTGCTGGACTGACCATACTTGAGGAAGGTGCACATGGCGATCCGAGGGAAGGCCATCACGGCGGGACTCACGAACTCGCGACCCTCACCGCGATGCCAGCGCACCAGGTCCCAGCCGTAGGTGAGGAAGCCTCCGCCTAGCACGTAATTCGTGAAGGCAGCCTGGACGATTACGTTGAGGACACTGAGGAGCTCGCATATCAGGTACTTGACCAGATAGCAGCGGTTATGGTTCAGGCTGACCACCAGAAAGTCGGCCATCTGGGACCGAACCTCGGCCCGATCCTGGGTCACGGCTGCACGAATGTCGAGGGCGGCAACGATTGCCGCAACTTTGCCGCCTTCCCAGGCCTTCCATAGCCACCGGGGCGCGTAGAAGCAGACGGCCTGAGCGAACAGGAGGAAGCAGACCCATTGGTAGTAGGTGTGGTACTTCCGGTCTTCGCTTCCGCTGCCCTTCGGCCTATGCCCCGTACCGGGATAGATAACGCTGTCGTTGTACGAGGCGTTGAACAGGCTCCGGTGGCTAAACGTCGACTCCACCCAGCAGAACGAGTTAACGACACCGGCTGGCATCGTCGGGCAGTGGCAGTCGATGGGCGTTCCCACATACTCCCTGGCTGTGAGAAGAGTGCAGAAGCCGAGCAGGAAGGCCACGGTGGCACTGGTGTAGAGGCGGAACACGTTGCCGTCGATGTGAACCCGACGCGCGTTGAAGTGCTTGCGCAGGTTGCCCAGGAGGTTAAGCATGGCTCCGGGTCCGTAGTTTGAAGGCTGGAAAATTTAAAACGTTGATAAGACGAGCATGAACCCAGTGTTTGTCGGTTGGAGGGCCCAAGCCTGGTGAATGATAGGGCGAGCTCACGAAATGCGCGTGAGGCGGGATGAATGAGCTGATGGCGATGGCGTTATGGTTTTCAGATTCTTTCTCGTCTTCACTGAAGGAAAAGTGATGGTGCTTGCGAAGAAGAAAAAAAAGGTGGACGGACCACTCATGCCAAACACGTAGATGGGAGCAAATTTATTCGCGCAATTTTTAAACGCACTATTGCTAAGGCTAAAGAACGATATAAGTCAGACCGGTTTTCTCTTCTATCAGACCCGCGGAGGAAAAGCACCCTGTTCAAATTATTACGCAGTTGGAAAGTGGCTCCTCCCGATCAGAATGCTGATTCCGTTATCAATTCCCCGGACGAAACTCAAGATTTTCTGAACCGGATCGCTCTAGGATTGCATACGCGTTTTACATCAGTGGTGCCACCAATCCTCACAGGATGTGGTCAGGATGACTTCGAGGAAGCCACTATGGAAGATCTCGAGAAGGCATTGCGTCTAGCCCCTGACGCGGCTCCAGGACCTGATAACATCACAGTTCGCATGCTGAAACTTCTCTTCAGCGAATCCCCCGCCTGCCTACTACACGTGGTTAACCACTCTTTACGGCATTCGTGGGTTCCACATGAGTGGCGGCTGGCTCAGATTGTTCCCCTCCTTAAAAAACAAGGTTTGGGTTCTACAATTGATAATATTAGACCCATCGCTCTCACGTCGAACTTAGTAAAACTGGTTGAAAGAATTTTGCTCACTCGAATAGGAAATATCCTGGAATCCCACAACATCTTAAGCCCCAAACAGATAGGTTTCAGGCCGGGCTGTTCAATTTGGTCTGCCCACATTGATTTGGAGAGCCGCATTCATTTGGCCCGCTCACGAAGAGAAGTGACCGTCCTGGTCACCCTGGATGTTGCCAAGGCTTACGACAGCGTTGAGTACCAAATTCTTTCCAATTCGCTTAAGCGTCATCCTTTCCCGAAATACATCATCTCATGGATTATCAGTTTTCTGACCAATAGAAATTTTTTTTTGTTCACAGCAAGGTCTGTCCTCCCTAGTATTCAGTCAAACCCGCGGTGTTCCTCAGGGCTCTGTTTTGTCTCCAGTGCTTTTTAACGTTCTGATGAGCTCCATTCCAATACACCCTGACGTTCAGCTGTACGTTTACGCTGACGACATCGCTTTCTTTGCGTCAGCCAAAGACATTCACATATTGTATCAATGCCTTCAGACCTATCTATGCGCTCTAGAGGCTTGGCTAGATGGTCTATACTTGAACTTAAATGTGAACAAATGTGCTCTCCTTGTCTTTCCGGTGGGTGGCCCAGTCTCCATTTCTCTTAATTACCGCCAGCAAACAATTCCCCAGGTCAATTCTCTGAAATACCTAGGAATAATATACGAATACACTTTAAATTGGCGTCCGCACATTGAAAATATTGCTTCTAAGGGTGCGCGGTCTGTTTCGCTATTGAGACGCCTTAGCCACAAGAAATGTGGTATGCGCCGTGACACCTTGTTAATGATTTACCGCATGTATGTACGACCAATGCTTGAATTTGGATGTGTGCTGTTCTCAGGAAGCGCACATTACAAACTTCGGCCGCTGGTAATGCTAGAACGACAAGCTCTCAGACTATGTCTGGGTCTCCCACGTTACGTGCCAATAAACGTTTTATACATGGAAGCTGGAATTCCCACACTAGTCTCCCGCCTGCACGCCCTCACTGTGGATGCATTCCTAAGAATAATGGCGTCGCCCATATCCACACCGCAGACTGCCTTTGTAATATGGCCGTCGTTGTTTTTCAGCAGCACATGGCCCAGATTCAAACGCCCACAAGTGATATTGGCACAATCCCTGCTAGACCCGTTACGCGTGGCCCTATCATCTGTTACCGTACCTAATCGTCACGTCTCATCCTTAGATGTAGCTTTCGATGAAATTTTCCCCAAGAATGCTAAATTGCTCCCGTCTAATCTCTTATCTGGCATTTTGCAGGATCACCTTACAGGTTTTCCAGGTCATGTCATTATCGGCACTGACGCCGCCGTCCGTAATCAGAAGGCAGGCGTAGGTATTGTTTCTCCCTGTTTAGATTGGTCTTTTTCCCTCCGGCTACCTGATTACACTAGCTCTTTTCATGCACAATACTTGGCACTTATCTTAGCCCTTCGAAAATTAGATTCTACTAAACAACATGTAATAGTAATCACCGACTCTCTCTCAGTTTGTACTGCTCTTTCGTCCCCAAATAGCTCTGGCATCTGACACGCTGGCATCTGGCATCTGGATTAACGAATCGGCAGATACGTTGGCGGGACTTGCACTGGACGGCCCAGTGGTGGAAATCTTGCCGCACATGCAGTTCCTCACCTCGGCACGTTTTCGCAGATTAGACCTCCTAAAAAGCATGGCTGAATCTGCGTGCGTAGGTTCAGAGTTCGAGCACCTCCGGTTCTCCTGGAAGTGCCGGATTAGCCAATCACGCGAATGCGAAGTTAGCCTAACTAACTTTCGCTGTGGCGTGCCAAATTTAAATTATTATTTGTACCGTTGTGATCTGGCCCCTTCACCCCCTCTGTGTATTTTGCAATGAATTAGAGACCATAGAACATTTTCTCCTCTCCTGCCGACGGTTTGCCTCCATACGAAAAAGATATTTGGAAAACCCTTTTAATCAATTGGCCCACCCAATCACTCTTCCTCTAATATTATCATTCGGAGCGACAGTACTGGGTTTTTGCCGCGGGGATCTTTGCCGCGCTGTACATTCATTCATCTTTGAATCACGCCGTCTACCGTGCTAGCCGCCAATTCAAGATGGCGGGCTACTCTTAAAATATGTCTGCGCCTGTATCCTCTGTTTCCCGCTCACTGCCTCCCCTTCGCTGCGGAATCTTCTTTCTTTAATTTTCTTACATAATTTCCACGATTGTCCTTCGGCCAATCCTTTCCTTATTCATTCGTGCTGGTTTTGTAGTTGGTGAGCTCTATCTGCTACCGCACCTTATTTTCTGTCAGTTTACTTATTTTCTTTTTACTCCCGTTTACATTCACCTTTTTTCTGTATTTATTCACTTTTCTTCTTTTAATCCAAATTAGTTTTTCCTCTTCTCTCAGTTAGCACCCATTTCCTGGCCAATCCCCCTGAGTGGGTACGAGCCATTTTTTTTGGACCAACAACAACAACTAGCATCACCATCTTCTCGCTTTTTATTAAATGTATTTATTAGAAAACGCAAGACATATTGAGAAAAATTCATATTTTGCGCTACAGTTGCAAAATTTGGGGCGGAGGTGACATAACGTTGGCCACCACGAAAGACGTACTCATCAGTGAGTTAACTTGACGTTAGCATTCGAGTGATACGATCAAACTGAACTAGAGGCCCTACTACAATCGCCCAATCATGTTTCTTGGCGCTGGCTGATTAGGTCGGCTGCCGCCAATACCGCTAACAACATTCTGTGACGTTAGAGAGATATCGCCCGGAAGTGGCTAAGTCAGCATTGATTCATGCGTTTTTCCTTATATGATTGATTCATGTGTTTTTCCTCTAGTCCCCTTCCTTCTCCTCCTTCTCCGAATACCTTTTCTTCCAGGCCCCTCCGCCAATCATCTTACATTGCATGCGTACCGCGACCTTGTTAACAAAGGATAAATGCGTGACTGCCTACCGTCTCGACGCGCTTGACTCGGAATCCTCTTGAAGCACCCCAGCTTCTCTCGCTGCCACACAAGCGCGACATCTTTCTTGTTTTATCCGCTTTCTCAGAAGCTCTAAAATGACCAGGCACCCATGTTACTTCAGGCATCCATGGTTAAACAGGCCCACCCAACTCTCTCTGTGTCAATAGCCCTCTTTCTTTCTTCTCCAAAGGGAAGTAGGACAGAGGACAGGAGTGAACGCAAACTTCAGCCCCTCAAGCCATATTCATTCTGCTGTACAAACATGAGCAAAAGTGTTTGAGCGCCTTCTTTGTTGATAAAGGCCGGTCTCTTGGCGTATTAATAGCATCGTCATCCAACGGCGATAAAAGTATACACTGCAAGGAAAATAAATCATTAACACAAAAGTAGCGGTCGTAGAGAGACTGAAAAGAATAAATGCGGATGAAAGAGAACGACCGGAGTACACAAGTCTCCAAAATCAGTGCGCCAGTTCCTCCCACCACTCGTCGATTCTCTCAAGGGGACAAGCCGCTAACATCGAAGAATGAAACCCCATAATCAGCACGGGGACAGTGCACAAGAAACTGCCGCAGTAGCGCGCAAGCTTGAATGGCCAGCGTCATTACGGGAAGAGGGCACGGGAAGAGGGTCAATTAATGAACTGTAGTACGCAGGAAGGGTCAATGAAAGCGCAGCTAGGATCTCCGCAACTGTGAGCCTGGCACAAGCATCCACAACTCATTAACGTCAGCAATGCATTACTTAAACGAATGTGAAACACAAAATTGGAAGGAAATTCTAATACCCGCACAACATCAGATAACCAATGTCGTATTTGAGCAGCTGTGATAAGATAGCGTCCCTGAGGGCAGAGGAGCGTACGTCATGCTGCCCTTTCTGCGCTGGAGGCCAGTTAACTAGAAGATTTGGAGAAAAAGAATTCAGAAATAATGGTGAAAGGTACCATAAGAAAATCTACAGAAATTCAGAGGGTTGTCTATCAATGCATTCTTACTCCTTGCCTTCATTGTGAGTTCTTTACAGCCGAATTAGGCTATGAGGGCCCAAACAGAGCTTCGACGAGCAATGTCCACGCTTCGCAAGATTCACAAAAGCTATGATTTTGAAACGTAAAAGTTGTATATTAATAGCGCGTGCTGCGTGACGTGAACGTGATTGATTGTGGGGTTTAGCGCACCGAAGCTACACATGGGCTATGAGAGAGAGAGAGAGAGAGAGAGAGAGAGCGAGACAGAGAAAGAATAAATTTTGTCAGCACAAAAATTTCGGAGTAGTGGCCTCAATTCAGGACCCCATTCGTGGTGCCAGCTGCGACAACCATTTCCACCAACCGAAGCTGGTCGTCCGCACTGGATCAAAATTAATCCGAAGCGCCTCATAGCCCATGTGTTTTTTGACACGTGTGAGTAATAAAACCCCATGGGCTAGAGGCGCGCTGCAGTGGGGGGGCTCCGGATTAATTTTGATGCCCTGGGGATTTTTACCGTGCGCCAAAATCTCAACACACGGGGGTTTTTGCTTTTCCACTCAATCTGAAAAGCAGCCACAGTGGCTGTGATGGGTGAACCCCGGAAATGGGAAAAATGGTCCCAGTGACCATATAGGAAAAAAATGGTCCCATACACCAGTCGACGTGGTTTCCTTGATTTTACCCCTTTGCGTTTTAGCCAAAGGGTTGAGGAAGAGATGGAATGCTTTAAAATTCCTATAGGGGCAGAAATTAACGCCACTGGAGGCTAAAACCTAACAAACCAAATTGGGTCGACAGATGGACGGTTTGATGGATGGATGGGTGAATGGGTTGGGTGGGTCGGTGGGTGGATGGATGGATGGTAGGGCTGAGCATCGATTAAAAATTTTAATGCAAGCAATTGGATTAAAACCGCACAAACAACAACTGCGAAGCCTGGAACCGCCGGTTTAGTAGCTTAGTCGGACACAGCCTTGTGTCTGGAATGTCATAGAAGCTTCGAGGTTTCATCAGTATCGGTGAAAATTGCACTAGAAGCCGTGGGAGCTCCACCAAAGAAGCGCACAGCTTTCGTCCCAGGTCTAGGACATTTCCTTGCTGGACATTCCAGTATAGTGAACTAGAATACTTCCAGTGCAGGACGTTTCGGTACGGACATTTTGGTGTACGGACATTTCGGTGGACGCACATATCGGTGTACGGACGTTTCGGCGCACGGCAATTCCTTGCGCGAACATTTCAGCGACCGTATTATCGGGTGCTTGTTAGTTTGAAACGGCCCTTATATTTTTATTTTCGCTTGACATGGGTTCTGGACAACAACCTAGGGCAGCGATTGCATTTCAATATTGACGCCGTGTTCGCGATTTTTTGCCAGGTATTTTTAGAAACGGGACATTTGTGTATTTTTCTTTAATACCTAGTTCAGGGAACACCTGTTTTGCAGCTTTTGCCCATGTTTTTTTTTTATTTACGACAAGACATTATTTATATTCGCTCTTTTTTGGGGCATGCTAATCAGCAAAGACAATTAGCCGATGTTTACGATGGCTTACGCATTCTTTATGTAATTTTTTCTAAATAAAATGCACGCTCTCACAATCCAAAACTTTACAAACATTCGGTTGCCCATAAAAATGCAGACAATCTTATAAAGAGTTTATTTAGGCTGCGCTGTCATGTTTAAATGAATTTAAAGACACTGTTCTCGCCAGATTTTTTTTTTTTACGGACAAGTCTAGGATATTGTCGCGGAGGAAGAACGGGCCTTTTGAAAACAGCTGCAGCTTCTATATCTCCTCAATGCTGATCAAGCGCGTACAGGTTGTGCGTACAAATACCACCAATTCTGTTCGGTAAACCAACCTCCGTTTTAGCTTTACATGCTTACTTTCATTATATTTTAATTCTCCCAGCTACCCTCCCTCCCCTCTCCGTCTGTAAGTTTTAAACTTCCCCCTTCCCAGATTTCTTTTTCAGTAATATGTTCAATTTCCCGTGGAAATCTTACAGGCATAGCGGCCATCACCTTCTCCATAGTGTCACCGCATTGATGCGAGAAAAAGCGATACATTCGGCGTGAGCTCACACAACCTCTCTAGTGCACAATAAAACGCCACCCGAAAAGCCCCTGAGGACACAATGACCAGGATCGTTGGCGCCTGTCGCCCCCATCGAGGAACAAGCTCGATGGCTGCAAGGCTTCCGCGCGTCGCGGCCACACGGAAGGCGCCCCTCTCCAGGAATCGCCGTCTTTCCTTTCAGTCGCCCGACCTGCAATTAACTCTCCAAGTCGCGCATATCATGGACACCGCCGACATTCCTCCTTTTCTTCCATTGTAAGAGGGGTAAATTTTGAATAGGCTGGTTTTGCGAGAGCCGCGACAGTCGTATTCACGTTTTCGATGCCCAGTTTACAATTTGAAGAAGCTAAAGTGACACCCCCCTCTCTCTACCAAGGGGGCTGGTATAAGCACTGCTGGTTATACCCGGCAGTGCTTAGCCCTCCCCACTCCCACCCCGTTAGCCACTCCACCGTAAGTGCGATCAATGGCTAGTTTTTGAGTAGAACCAACACCGACTGCAAGAATAAAGCGCTAGACACATGTACGATTGGTACACGCGATTCGTATGCGACTTATCGTTACGACTGTCACCACGACTAGTCGTACGCGTGAATTTGAGACACATGGCCCGATGCTGGTGTGCGATGCCTCGTCGGCGCCGCTCCGACCACTGTTTTTGCTCCATGGTCAACTACGACGATCGCTGAGCTGAATTTGTAGATTCCGCGCGTTTGTACGCAAGAAATAGATAAAGCAGGCAATCGTGAAGCGTTTTCTGCATCGGAAACAGTCCGCGCACACGCCGGCCGCGCCTTCCAGCTCGGCGCACTCAGCGGCTCGAACCGGCGCAGACCACGGTAGCAAGAACACGGTAACAACCGCTTCTCGCTGCTTTTCCGAATCAATCTGATTGCTAAAACGAAGTTCCACATGCGAGAAAGTAGGTGTTAGTGTGTTGAAAAATTGTGCTAGGGATTGTTCTCAGGGCTTATTTTAAAAGCGGCGATCCGATATCTGCCGCGATGCAAGATATATGCTGACCGACCGTGGATGTCGCGGCGCGCGGTGCGCCGAGCGGCCGAGAGATGGCGATACCTGCGCGGAAGCATCGAAACAGGCTACGCAGGTGTCTCGGTCACCGATCGCTCCAACGGCAGTTGTAGCTCAAATAAAGTTTCACATGCGAGAAAGGGGATGATAGTGTGGTGCAAAGTTGTGTTACGGATTGTCATTCGCAGTTGCACAGGTAGCGGCGATGAAATATTCGCCAGGACGCTAAGCCTAAAGTTCTCAACACCCGAGCCGACCAGAGAACGCAAGCCGTTTGCGGGCTCAGCGGGCTCTCATTGGCTGTGGTCTCACGACGATCTCAACGACGGCACGACTGCATCTGGCTTGCCAGTCGCCCGTCGTGAGCCTCCTCCGACCAGCGATCGACGCCAAAACGGGTCCTAACGATCAATCGTAACTACCAGTCGCATGCGAATCGCGTGCACTAGTCGTACATGTGTCCAGCGCTTTAATCGGCAGAGAAAATTATGAATTATTAAAATGGATGCACGCGCGCTTAAGCTAGCTCGTTTCCTTTCTTTCTTTCTTTTCGCGGTGGTTTGGTGGACGGGGAAGGGGGGGGGGGGAGAGATAGGAATGGAATAAAAGCAGCAGCGTCTTGCAGCGGTGGGTGAAGTGAAATCAAAGCCTTTCGGTAACACTTGAATTAAAATATTAGAGTTGTTCACATGAATGCTAAAATAAAAAAAAAGATGTAGAAGGGAAATAAATTAACAACTTCAGTAATTTTTCACATTTAATTTCGAAACAGGGTTTTAGGCGCTAATGCTCCGCCTCTGTTTAGCGTTCTTTTCTTTGCAGTGCGGACCAAACACAACTCTCGAACGTAAAATTATATCATCTGACGAAACTAAAGTATTAAAGCTAAAATGTTTAAAGAAATGCCTGGGACATTCCGTTCACCGAAATGTCCGCACTGAGACGTGCTGCACCGAAATGTCCTACACATAAATGTCCGGATTCCCCACGGTTTTTGCATATTTTCTTTTCCCTCAAATTCCTAATTCTCTCTCTCTCTCTCTCTCTCTCTCTCTCTCTCTCTCTCTCTCTCTTACATGCCATCATGTAATGGTCGACGGACTCACCTTCATTACAGTAGCTAGAAAGAAGATATTGCGCTAAACGTGACCTATAAAGATACCTGTCCGAATTGCACCAATCTGGTTTCCAGGGAAATTAAAGTGATTAAATTTGTCCAATGACAATGACACGGATTCCTGCTAGCCTTGAAGATCTAGCATTCTACGATACATTGCCGACGTAATTACCCGGTTAGCTGGGTGACCTTTACGACTGGTTCAAAGAGCGATATTTGTGGCAGCCAGTCCGTAGCTTCGTTTAAAAAAATCCCTGAGTGCCCAGGAGCATGACGACTGTTAACCTCAGTTTGACGAGGTGACAGAAGAGATCTGAATGTCTGTTATAGATGGGAAACTCTAGGTGCAGTTAGAGCAGAGCAAACTGAAGGAGAATCAGTAATTACAACCGGAGGAACGATCGATGGAGCTAACTTCTATAGTGGTAATACGATCGCCAAAAATTCAGCATCAAATATAGAGATGAAATGAACTAGAGGAACCGAAAAGGACCAGTTAAGGGAAGGAGAATATATACCAATTCCTGACTTTTCTTCGAACTGTGAGGCATCTGTGGCAATAATCGCATCATGCTGAATGCATGCAAAATGATCTTCGTGGAGCCTTTTGGGTAGGCGGGAAGGCAATAATTTAGCTTTTTGGGGGAAGATGTTGCGGAAATACATCTGGAGGGGAGTAAACTTCTATCAATAAGAGGAGTGATTCTTTTGATTGGTACACGTAATGGAGGAATAAAGCTTTGTATTAAGGTACATTGCGGGCGATACGATTGAGGTCACTGAAGTACATAAAATGGAGCCGGTTGTGTGATAAAGATGTACATCGACCTGGGAACCGTTAGCCACAAATTCATCGGCTCGTAGGAAGGTAGTCACCGTTATTATACGATATCTGGTTAAAAGTGGAGGGATCCGGGCTTCTATAAAAAGAAACAAATCAGCCGCGCATTCAGGCAATCCTAAACAGCCGCGTAGCTGCAGCCGTTCCAGGAAGAACAGGCGATGGAGCTTGCATGTCGCAGACCAAGATAATAACGCGCATCCGAACTCTAAAAAAGGCCGAATATACATTCCGTATATCATAAAAAGTGCGTTCCTGCGCATACCTTTTCTTCAATGGTTGAAAATCCGCAACATTCCTACTGTGCGTGCACCTTTAACAGCTGTGGTAGCTTTATGTGGGTCCAGTCAAGCACGCTCGTATATATGATCCCAAGATACTTCAATGAATAAACCTTTGGGATGGTGTATTGGCGATAACAGTGATATTAACTTGCCTAGAGAATGGAATGACCAGTAATGAGCATTTACTGGGGTTTATAGAAAGATCAATATTGCCTAGCCAGGAGTCTAGAACATGTGATTGTAGTGAGGAGTAAAGGTATTGAATATCTGAAAAAATTGGCTCCAATCGACGCTGTGAAGATAGTTGGAAAGCAAAGCTTTAAACGACACCCATAACAATTGCCCATGCAACGCCACTTGAATTCACACACGTGGCTCTACAAAAAAAATTGGCCGCGTATCTGCTCCTTTCGCTATAAATGCCGTCAAAAGACGATAGTCTTTATCGGCTTTTGCGAAGTAAATGCCTCCCTTCGCTTTCCCGCTCACCTGTCATGTTGTTCCTCTTGTGTCGCGCTCCTCCCCAGGTAAAGACGCCAAAGGTTTGCTTAAATCATTTTAAATTTCCCGCGTTACACTGCTCCAAACCGGGTGTCTCGATGCGAACGCTGCCATACGAAGAAGACGCGCGTTAATCGAGGCGCCCTACTTCAACGTTTATAGAACCGCGTTTCCCTACTCCACGTGCGTTGCAAGCAGAACGTGGAACCTATCTAGTGGAACCTTGCGTAACTGTTGCCGGTTGATTTCTTAAAATGGCGCCAGAAGCTATACGCCTCGAGATTCGCGATCGCTGCGCCGCCTGCCGCCGCTTCTCCGCGGCGTTAGCGGGATTAGCGCTGGGTGGCTGATAGGTGGTCATGCAGTGTTTTGGTTCTCTTTCGCTTCTCTTTGCCTTTCCGCGCACTAAACAACTTGTTATGGTGACGTCTGTAAGCTAACTGCATGTTTAGGGCACTTAAAAAAACAGCTGCGTCTTAGTAGAGCGCTCTAACGCCAACAAGAGCTACCCGGGGAGGCGGTTCTGCGCGCGTCTTGGCCGCTCTTGCGGGCGTCGGCGACGGCAGCAGCATATCACCGCTGTCACCTTCGAACACGTCAGCACAAGTGAATTCTATTTATTGTCGCCTCGTTTAGACCTGATATTGGCACTGTAAGAGGTTGGTTCGTTTTGCAGCGCAGACAACAAATGCGGCTTTGCTTCGAATATGTACGTCGTAGAAAAATATGTTTCGGGGATGTGATAACCCAACAGCTGACAAAAACTTGTGCCTTTTATGGGAATATAAGCCACGCGAAAATGTTAAGTACACCCAAAGGCTGTGCATTGTCAGATATGTGCCCACTCATGCCTTATAGTAATAACCAAGGCATATGTTAATGAAACCAGGCGAAAATGAATGGTCTGCAAGTCAGGAATAAATAGAATAGTCGTACGGGAATGAAAAAAAAACCGAGTGCAGCTTCTGAAATGCTAAATACGTTTGTTTGAGCAAGGTAGTATTCACCAGACCAACTAGGTGCCAAATGCACTATTTCGCTAGACATGGGGGGGGGGGGGGGGGGGTGAGGAGGAGGACGCTCAACTATCCTTGTTTACAAATGCGGAGCGAAATCAACGACTGAACGTTTTAGTAATCACACACACAAGCTGCGTGTTCACTTTTCGTTTGTTTTTCGCCTTCAACGAACGGCTGATCTCTCGGCGGACGCATTTTTTGAAGAATACAGGGTAGGCAGTTCACAAGCGATACGAGGTGTCGTTGGAAGAGTTGATTGATTGATTGCAGGGTTTAACGCGCTGACGCAACGGAGATGATGAGGCACGCCGTAGTGGAGGGCTCCGGATTAATTTGGACCACCTGGATATCCTTAACATGCGCCGAAATCTCGTACACACGGGCTCGTTGGAAGAGTGTCGTATCTGATAAGGGTCTCTGATTTCGGTTTATGCTAGATTCTGCAGTCTCCCTGTGTCATATGACGATGTTTCGAAGAAGAGTTTGGTCACGGACGCGGATTACTCTATAGGCCGATCTTCGCGCTTCTCGTGGAGGATAAATGTAACAGATGAATCTTTGCGAGCGCTCACCTCGGGACAAGACGACCCATCATTAAATTTGTCGTCGTGTGCTGACTCCGGGGTGTAATTTTGTGTTATCCATCGTACTTCTTTGGTACAATGTTTGTGAAATTTATGCCGCATTGGCTTGTTCATGGTACTGATCAATATCTGATATGTGATATTGGCAGGCGTAACTTACGTGCTGTCAGGTATGAGTGCTCCGCTGGATTTTGTAAGTGCACAAAGTCGGTTTACATCATAGTGTGTATGGCCGCATACGGAGACACTGCCACTAAATTTCAGGGCAGCTGAATTGCAGTCAGCTGTATGCAAATGCTGGCTTCGGGACGCCGGCCTGTGAGCCTGTGACACACGCCCGGCGCTCATATAGATCTCACTAAGATCGCGTCATAAACGTTTATACTCTCGTGAACACACCACGCTTGCAAACAGAGTGCCTGCTCCCCGTTATTCAGTATTTAGAACGCGGACAATCGGTAAATCGCTGTCTTGAACGAGCCAAAAAGCAACGGCGACAGGGCGGAACGGGCCGGAGACTCCCGAGCCTGCTTTCGAAACGGGCCGCTAGGGGGATTTCAGTGGCGCCCCTACAGGCCGCGCTCGAGGCGTATAGTGGAGCGGGCGACAGCAGGCGACGGCGGAGTGGATTCTTTTTCTGCAGTTGGTGAAGTATTTCAGTTCGTAAAAGTCAAGCCTGTTTGGTTTTTTTTATAAAGGAACACTGCAAATATCACTTCTGTATTGATTTGTTGTCTCATATTTGCGTAATGTCTTGTTCTTTTTCAACAATGTTGACAAGTATGAACATTACACCGGACATAGACGGGTAGATTTAGCTGTGACTATATAAGACTATAGCGCAGGCATTGTTTTGCTTTAGCCGGGTGGCTGAATCGAGTCACAGACAGACAGACGGACAGACAGATAGACATACAGACATACAGACAGACCAAAATTTCTGGGTTTAAGTAGCCCAAGAAAGACTGACGTTTTAAAAGGGAAACCACAGATTCTCCCATCCGTTACCTGGAATTCACGGGGGCGGCGTGGCGAACGCAGCAGCAGCGTCAGCCACGGCCGGGCTAGAGCGGCGGACGCTGCCCTGTAGCCCGTCCGTAAGTCTGGAGAAAGAAAACGGAGAGGAGCATCTTTGAGGGGTGAGAAAGCGGAACATAGCCATCCTGATGTGCTAGCTTGGGGCTACACCACCGCGCTGCACAAGCGGAGACACCGAAACAATTCGGTATGTGAGCTCAGTGATTTCCACTTATACCGATTTAGACTAGTTAGTTTAGTAAATTTGAGAATTGCGGGAAAGCTGCAGGAGGTGACTTTTTTTAATCGCTATTTTTCAGAACAAGTTGATCCTTTCGCCTTTTGTAATTTCTCTTGAAACACAACCGAATTGGTATTCACCAATTTAGAAAACGGAGTTCCATTCGTGGCAAGGAGTGCGCAAAAGGTAGCGTTTCTCTAGCGGCCAGATGTTACTATGTGGTCTCTACATTTTGTATTCCCACCCTGCAAACCAATACTTAACGTATGTTTGCCGTATGGCCAAATAATTCCGACGAGTGCGGGTTACACTGGAAGCGCTGTCGAACAAGTTATTCAAGCCGTGCGAAGGCAGCGCGCAATGGACATGAAGCTGCACCAAAACAGGCCCAAAACAACCGTCGCTAAAGGAGACAAAGCCGTACCACCGACGCCGCCGGCGGCGAGCAGGCGCTTCCTCGTGGGGAACGGTGGGTAAATTCGCCGTGCCATCTACAGTGTGCTCCGTGAATAAAACCCTCCGCCGCCTCCGCCGCGTTGGGAGTTTGTTGTCCCGCACGCCACAAAAGAACCGTTGACTGGTAGAGGTAGAAAGCTTTGCTTTAAAATGCAGTATCGTCAGCATAGACATATGTATGCACTCCCGAAACCAAAGGGAACGCCCTTAACAGTACGTTAAAAATCAAAGGCGACAGAACTGCCCCTTGCGGCACTCTTGTTCGCGGCCGCCGAGAGGAACAACGGACACCCTTTGCACAACAGAATCGTCTATCTTTTAGAAATTCGTAAAGCCAAGTTAACATGTATTTCCGAAAGTTTAAGCTCAGTAATCTAGAGAGCAATGCGTGATATTCGACGATGTCGTAAGCTTTACCAATAGGTAGTGTCACCAAAGCAGCACCCTGGTTATAGCGACAGACAAATTTTTATTACGGCGCCGTCGTCGTCTTCATCATCATCGCAAGAGTCATCATCGCCGTCACCGACATCATTTTGACTATTATTACGCTTGTCGTCATCACCAAGGTCAAAATCCAGTCAACCCACCAAACTATATTTTTCTCCTGCGCTTCCGTTTCGGTGTTGCTTAGCAGCGTTTCCCCAGTTATCAACCACATTGTTCTGGGCAAGCCTCCTTCAGTCACAATGCGTCATTTTTGTGAGTGACATTGTTGTGTCGTGGGCGACGGCGAGCGACCTCGGCAGCGACGGGAGCGAAGGCGGCCGCGCCGGGCCCAGGCACAACCCGCAAGAGAGTGCCACCTCGCTGCTTCAACCCCAGACAAAGAATGACTGATTCAGTATATTATCTCTATGACTGATTCCACATCACGACGGCACCACCCGACACGCATACGCACGTGATTGGAGCATTCCCCTCACGTGAGTCCCACTGCAACGACATCTAGTTACAAACTAATACAACACAAGCGCACACAGTACGCGGGCACCCCACCAGAGGGCGCCACATCACCACAGACATGAAGTAGTGAGAGGAATCTGGAATTGAGTAATGGTATCAGCACTCACCTTTTCAAACGCAGTAGTGTGTGTCAAATCAGAGATTCAGTCAGGGGTAGAAGTAAATCAGAGGGCCGTAGGTCGATTGGCATTAGGAGCACACAGTAAAACAACAAATGAGGCAATGCAGGGAGACATGGGATGGACATCCTTCGAAGTGAGAGAAGCGCAGAGCAAAATATGTTTTGAAGAACGACTTAGAAATATGGATGATCAGAGATGGGCGGCCAAAGTGTTACGGTATCTTAAATGAAAAGCGTGGACACACAATGGAGGAAAAGAACCAGAAGGCTCAGGACAAAGTATATGAAACCTGGAAGTGCAGGGAAAACGATCAAGGCAATAAAGATGAAGTGAAAGAAACAGAAACAACGACCTGGAAAAAGAGGATGGATGCGAAGATCCTTAGATATCTACAGGATCGGGAAGCAGGAGATCACAAGGGAAAAATTATTCGATAATACCAAAGGGAGTGCATTGCTTTTTGAAGCCCGAGCGGGTTGCTTGTGGACAAAAACGCTTATCCGCGAGCCGGTACAAGAAGAACTATGCGCAGGCTGCGGAAATGAGCCAGAAACCATGCGACATGTTGTAACGGAGTGCAAAAGTATCCGTCCAGTCCTCAGTGATGGAGCCATCCAGCTTCCGGAAGCCCTTGGGTTTAAAGGAGCCATGAAGAGAAAACACAAGTTTGGTTCATTCGAAAGATTGCCTCGTTAGAACCATAACGACACCACTTATAACGCAAACTTCGCTCAAATAAGCTACATAATTAGGAAAAACGGGAATGGTCATGCGACCCACCAGCTCATTTCCCGCAACAGAACCTATGCCGTCACATGGGCTAAGCTCTGCGATTGGCGGAGGCCGGCAAAAGCAAACGCATGTTAGGCAGGGCTTACAGTTTGCATAGCGAGCTAAATGCCCGTGAAACATACTGCACATTCTTTTTATGACAAAGAACGGTGGAGTAAACGGTTGAAGTTCCGAACGAACACGCAAGCGTGTGCGCTAATGCGTACGAAACAACCGCCCGGCCGAGCTCGACATCTCGCCGTCGCGCAGACGAATTTTCGGGTTCGAGGCGCTCTGACCTTGGAGGAAAAATGCCGTAAACACCGCGCATTGACGCTCGTATCTTTCTGGTCGAAGCAGAGAGCTCGCGCGAACGGCTTTCCATACACGACACCGGCCAACTGGCATAAGCGATACTGCTACTGAAGTTGAACTATTATTAACCGTAATAAGAATACGGCACATACGTACCAGTCTGTATTCGTCCGTGGCGACGGCGCTGACGAGGCAGCGGTGCCGACGGCAGGGCGTTCGTCTGTTGTGGCTATCGCGGAATGGTCGCTTTCCCGTCCACCGCGTATCCCACAACTCTTGCCGCTCGTGCACTTAGAAGCGTTGAGCGTTCAAGTGGTGTGAGGTTGTTGAATGCAAGCCCGAGCTCCTCGGCGAGAGTTTTGTTCTCCGGATCAGGCGATTCCATGACTAGGGCTGCGGGTGCACTAGGTTTTACTAGCATTTTTAAAATGGCCGCCGTCTCGGTCGACTCCCGCGTGTGGGTGCTATATGGAGTCGACATACTAAGTATCTGTTTCATGGACCGGCCCGTGTGACACCATTGCTCACGTCACCAAATGTGCAATTTTAGCGGGAGATTTAAAATTTTGGCTTAAATTGCCTTATTTCTCAGTGAATAAAGCATCATTTGCTTCCGGGAAAGCGCTTGGGGTACTATGAAACACCTAATCTTTCGAATAAAACAAACTTTTGTTTTCTCTTCATGGCTCCTTTAAGATTAGCGGGAAAGTGAACTGGACAGCAGTAGAGGTTAGTAAAAGAAGGTTAGAATGCTGGTGAAAAAAGAGTAGAGAACAATCTGGGAAGACATGCGAACAAAGAAGTCAGACTAGCACAAAAACTTCGTAAAAGTATTTGCCTTTTATTTTGACATTATTTTTTATTTATTTTGTTTGTATTTTTTGGCGAGGTAATTGTACAGTAGCGTTGCGACTAAGGCCGGTGTGCAACACCACCCCGTTACAAAGGGGAAGCCACTAAGCATCATCAGCATCATCATCATCACCTAGGCCATCATAATTATCGTCATCATCATCCCCACGTCCGTCACTTTTTCCCCAGCAGCCCCACCGCCCCGAAGAAAGAAGGTGGGCGGCAGAAGCGGACGCAGCAAGACACGGTGGCCCTTTTGTTGTGGCTCCGGCTCGTGGCCCCGACCTGGGCCGCGTCTGCGCACCGGCCCAACTGCCGGCTGAAGTCGATGCACACGCTCTGCAGGCGGCCCAACGCGGCCTGCATCCACAAGATTAGGGGCGTGAACGCGACGGCGCCGGCCTTCATTCTGAAGCTGCACAACGACTGCCGCAGCCAGGTGGCCCAGGGACGGCTTCCTGGATTCCGGCCAGCCGCCGACATGCAGGAGCTGCTCTGGGACGACGAGCTGGCCGAGGTGGCGCAGGTGAGTATTCCGATCGAACAGGCCGAGACATGTCGGCAGCGAGTTCTTCGGTGTTAGCGTGCTACTACCCCGGGTGGAACTCGGCTCAACCCGAACAGTGTATGTCGTTCCCGTTGAACCATTAACGTAATAACGCGAAGTGCGTAGAGGGAGGTGCAAAGCTATTCCACACCCATGGGCTTGGGCACTGTTGCCGAGGGAGGCAGTACAATCGCGAATGCCGCGTTTCTCCTGTTCATTGTGAGCAACGTTTATCTGTGGAATGGTCCACGAACACTGCCTGTTACTATACCTGCATTTGAGGTGCTTGTGACGTAACCGATAGCGTCGTAGCGTAACACATGTTTCCAAGTTGAAGCGATAAGAAAAGCAGACGCCTCCCTCGGTCGGCTGATTAGTGTGCGTACGTTTGAGGGCCCAAGAGCATGGACGTGAAATCAGGCGTTCCGGGAGCGTCTGTGTCAAAAGGCTACACCGCGCCGACTCGCACTAAAGGGCAAGGGACCACATATGGCTCATCTTCTGCGCATGGAAGGGGAAACACCGTTTAAACAACTTCCGAGATGCTAAGCCTAGAGTCATCGACACGGGCCGGCTGCATACAAGGCTGGCTGACCCGAGTAGTACGTTAAACTACCAAGAGTTGTCGGAGAAGTCGCCCCTCAAACTAGATGTGGCTGGGTATCCCATTTTAATAAAACGACACTAGTATTATGGACATTTTGCGGAGCAAGACGGCGGCAGGGAGAAAACCTAATACCAGTCGTTGCTCTCACCCGCACCACTCGGTGGCGTCACTTCCATTTTTTAATACTTCTTCCGGCCTTCAAAATGCGTAGGGCGCCCCGTGCTCGGCAATGGCCCGCTTTCATTCGTGTAATACTCCACTGTTTCAAAGATAATTAACAAACAAACAAACAAACAAACAAATCTTAGCAGGTATGTCATCACGCCAGCTGACTTAAAGGGGCCGATTTGTTTCGACTATGAATCCAACAAATGAATGCAACTTCCAAATGAAGCACCTTTAAACCAAACATTTTTCTTCATATGGTCTGAAAAGTTCGAAAGTGGTATTGTAGGTACCAGCTTTTGCGTACGCTGCCGAAAATAATACTGACGCTTTAGCCATGGTCTATACCATTCGTAGGCATGTGTCGCACGTTGAGGGTATCATCATCATCGTCATAAACATAAATTTTGCCATCGTCACCAGCAGCTGTTAACGCTAGTATTGAAGGTGGTAAAGCTTTCTGAGACGACAACGGAAGACGAATACATCTTTCACGACCGTGAAATACAGTGGAACCTGGATGTAACGAACTTCTAGCGAATTCCTGGATTTAACAAAGTTTTTCAATTCCCCATTCCCCCCCCCTCCCCCTCCCCATTTAAGACCATGTGCTTGCGACCTCTATGTGACGAAGGCGTTGCGGCGGCTGACTTTAATATAATGAACTCGCTAGGCTGATGGGTCACTGTTTTTTGAACTGTTACTGAAAAATCGGCGGGCGAAACGCACTAACTTACGGAATACTACCACTGCTTTAAGGAGCCAGCAGCTGGAAAAATGTCTGGAATGGCTGAAAAGAAAATTTCTGATGATGATGATGAACGGAGCTGCTAGCGCCATCTGGAGCGGCTAGCGCCATCCCCAGTGCTACTTCGCTGGCCCAGTATAAGATACATTGCCCTGTATAGTGCAGCATGAATTCTGGTGGTGGGTTTCGCTCGCAGGTGAGCCACACCATCTCACCCGCTCGAACACCTTTCGAGCCAGTACTGCCAAGTCTACTGTGTATGTTATCCTTGAAGCCCTCAATGGCATGCTCTTAGAAGCACTGTCCTATCCCTGTTCCATCCTGTTGTGTTGCCTAAAAGGACTCATGCAGTTATACGTTTTGGACGCTATAAACATTTCTGCAACTCGTGCTATCAGTCCCTTAGTTTTTTCTTCATTCGTCACCCTCTGATTTGTATAGAGTGCCGTCGGACGGCGCTATAGATCGGCGCTGCAGCCATGGTTAGACTGCCGTCCGGCGACATTCGAATATTTAGGACTAAGCTGGAAGAGCACACCGCGCGGGCCATTATGCTGTAGAGGTGCCACCTTAGCATCCTCATATATAGTGCGGTAGTTAGAGCGCACATCTTGCTTTTTTAATCTTTAGTTTCAACTGAAATTTTAATAATTACGTTATTTTTGGGTTCTCAAATGCTTTCTTTCTGTTGTTTAGGTGATGCTGGTTGGCTTCCGTTACGTTAGGGAGATGGAAGTAGTGCAAGGTAGGGCACTGTTTTACGAAGTGCCGGAAATCCCTTTAGTAAGTGCTTATGGTCCCGTCGGGTGAAAATATAGACAGAGCAGCTGTGAAAGACCAGCAGAGTAAAAGTAATAATTCATTGCATAGTTTTGGATGTTATAATATCAACTACTTTTTCCCTGCATCCCTAATAGGGGGATCTGGTGGCAGGGGCGCAGTTTAGGCTGCATGTCAAATTGATACGCTACGCATTTATCTCGCACTAGCAGGTAGGTGATACCAACAGTCGGATAACGGCCTGGCAGCTCTGTCATAGTATGTGAATTTGGCGCTATTGGAGCACACAAATATAATTCATTGTTCGCACATTCTACTCCACTAACCAAGAAAAACCCTTTAACAAGCATCGTTCCAGCCTTATCCGGTGGGCATTTTGGCTGCGGGCCGCTGTAGTGTAGGGTCGAAAAGACAATATTGGAAAACGTACGCTGATTTGCAAATGAATAGTAGCAAACCCCGTCATGGATGATTAAATATAACTAACGCATTGCTTAAACATGCGATTTACTGTGTACGCTCTGTGCTTCCGTTGTCAGGTAACACACACTATCTTTCCTCACAGTGGCTAGAACCATATAATGTACCAGTCATTAATACCTGAAATAAGTTTATTTATGCTAGCTTCCGCCAACTAAATACCATATTAGGGCATTGTTTGCACATCCGGACAGCGCAAAGGTAGGCGAGAACAGCACAGCATCCGCTCGATGTTAAGCCTTTTTGCTGTAGTTTTTGTGTGTTGTTCCCCCAACCTCAGCAATGAATTACCAACTAGCTCCACTAAACACTTTGCTGGCGGATTACGAGCGCGAAGTATGGTGAAATTTATGCTGACGTTAATCATCGCCCGTTATACGGAAACTCTTTCTAGATTTGAATTCTTGTTCGAAGTGACAGCGCGTTGCTTGGCCGAGTGGGGTTTCTTTAACTTACCAGTTTACCTCCAGAATGCGGTTTTAGCTGGGATTTCCCTGCAGGGCCCACAAGATCTTTCTTTCCTTTTTATGTGCTAGGGTCTCTTTATAATACGTTCTTTTTATATAGTTCACCCCCACCGCTTTGTTTATTATTCTTCGTGCTATGCTTTTTAAACAGGACAGCTTTATTTGCGTTCGTAGTTTAGTATTTCCATAGCGTCTGGTGTTACTCAGCTATACCCCTTCGCGCGAATGGCCTCCACCTTTTGCGTTGTACACTGCACTGCCGTAGGTTGGAGCTTACAATGGGAGAACGAATTTCTCCGCTCTGTTTTTCTTCTAGGGTCCTCCCTACATCCTACGGAGTGCTTTGGTGTACCAGGATGGATCCGCAGCCGCTAGGCTGTGATCTCCCATGGCCTCCCCGTGGGCCAATCGTCGACGAACCCGTTCAACAGGCCTTTGGGATATTTTACTGAACGCCTCGAGGGTCTCCTCTCCAATAAGGATGGCAATACCATGTCAGCGACGGTGTTCGAGATCACCGAGTGCACGGTCGCCTTGGCTGTCGAGCAGAACTTGGACAAGAACGCCTACACAGACTCACCTTGGAGGGAGCGCTTCCTCAACGGCGACGTGGCCAGGAGCCCATCGGACGCAGGCGGCGAGAAGGCCCAGGACCAGTGCATAATTGATCCCAACGAATGCCTCAAAGAAGGTCTTTCGAAGAGTACCATGCAGGAGAAGCCTTTCTGTTGCGAGCACGGCCTCATGATGTGGGACCTCAAATCGAAGCGGAAGTACCACATGAGGGCGCACACCCCGGCCTCCGGCAAGAATTGCGAGATACGCCTGAAAATGTTCAGACGCTCCTTACTCCCTTGTGAAGCCTATGCTTATACTCAGCGGCGACAAGTCGTTCGAGTGCAGCATGTGCGGCAAGAGACCTACGTTCCGCAGTGAGGTAGTGAGGAGCCATGCGGGAAAGAGGCCTTACAAGTGCACCGTGTGTCCCAAAGCATCTCCGATTCCAGTACTCTCAAGCGGCATATCCGAATCCACACAGGCCAAAGGCCTTCACAGTGCTTTCTCTACGGAAATTCTTTTTCTACCTCAGTCAAAACCCGAATATATGTGATGTGGAAATAAGAGCACTCCAGTCTTGTTTATTTTGGAAATGTATATACCAGAAATATAATTATGCGTGTTACCCACGCCGCTATAGTACTCGTGTTTGGCAATGTCTGTGCGCAAGCGAATGGTTAGGCCTTGTTTTTTACGTACGCACACTAAATTCAGCATACATTGCTGCTTGCAAAGCATTGTACAACACACCTCAGCGGTTATGTCTCTTCGTGTATATAACACCGCACTGTGCTTCAGAGTGCGCGAGCAGATTTATTGCAGTCGACAATGCTACTTACGCACTTGTTTAGTGGAGCATTTATTGATTGGCTGATTGATGCGGAATGAGATTGAGTTGATTGGGTTACGGAAGGAGTTGATTGGGTTACGGAAGATTGGGTTACGGAAGATTGAGTTACGGAAGGTTGTCCAATATGCATACCTCTACGGGATTGGGCTACACAATGTGTTTGTAGTTAGCTACGCTAGGCTTCAGTGTAATGATATTCCGTTCCAAGATAGATACAGGAGCAAATGTACCGCTACGGCATCGGCATCGCAATGAAGCTGGCTCCGAAAGGGGAGTGCGACAAACAATTAGCGGTGCTTTTCAACGAAATTAGGTAAGTTATAAAGAACATGGTCCTGTCGAGACACTCATGGTTCGCCCACAAACACATGACTTCAGCGCTGAAGAAACCTCAGAGAATGACGCTTGCAATTGGTTCGCAGAACGAAATGATCAAATCCGAAGGATACCGACAGGCACACGCTTTTGCCGTCAGTTCCGAAGAGAACGCTCTTAGCACGGTCTGTAGGACATTCACATACGCGTACTCCTTATACTAGGAACCTCCAGGTCACGGGGACCATCAAATGCCTAACTACGACAACGCCTATAGCGTGTCCGCCTTTCACTGGAACAGCGAACACCAGCTTCATAAAATCGTCTTTATTCCCAACGCGGTCGTTCGGTTCCTCTGGGTAGTTTACAACCCGATTCTGCTTTATCCTTACCGCGTGGTCTTGATGCATGTCGTAATGCCCGCGCTACGGCCGCTTTTGAGGAGAAATTGGCTATTTGACGACGTCTTGTCGCCTTGAAAGTGGTGGAATGCCGGAACAGTGGAGGCTTACGAGAGTGTCAGCGAGTGTCTCCGACGGCAGTAGGAAACCTCCGCAGCTGACGGTTGCGGGGACGCCAGCTCGGCCGCCTTCATACGCAGCATCGCGAGCCGCGACGACGCTTTCCTGGACGGCGCCATGCTATGGCCTCTCTGGCGGATGTGCGATCGAGCAGTGGGCGATTTCAAGGGAACCTGTCTGTTCTATCGGTTGTCGGAAAAGCACGTGAGCGCCAAGGAACTTTTTAAAGCAAAGCTTACCTGTACCAGCAAACGGTTCTTTCGTGGCGTGCGGGACAATGAACTCCCAACGCCGCGGAGGCGGCGGCCGGGGGGCGCGGAGGGTTTCAGTCTAGGAGCACACTGTAGATGGTGCGACGACTTTACCCAGCGTTCCCCGCGCGGAGGTGCGTGCTACCGGCGGGCACGAAGGTGGTACGGCTCTGTCGTCTGCTTTAGGGACGGTTGTTTTAGCCTGTTTTGCCGCATCTTCGCGTCCATTGCGCTCTTCCTTTGCACGGCTTGATTAACTCGTTCGACAACCCCCTTGGGTAACCCGGACCCTACGGAATTAAGTGGTCGTGCAACAAACATACGCTAAGGATTGGTTTAGAGGACGGAAAAACAAAATGTAGAGACGCATAAACAGAATTTATTATAAACCACATATCAGCGCGCAGCGACTATTGGTAACAGCGCTGCCCTAGAAACCGAAAAAACCCAATCAGTTTCCAAGTGCTCCGGGCAGCCAACACTTTGCACAAGAAATGTGTATGGTGGTGAAACAAGCTACTCCGAAACCAATCCATAAATAGTTCACATGTGTTCAAAGAAATAGTTCAGAAACTCGTTGAAAGTCAATACGGCACAATAGTGATGCTCAGAATGTTGTTCCTGACCACTATGAAACGCGTGCAGCAGCGTAACAGGAAGGCTTCATCTAGAGCTGCCAACTGATTTTCCAAGTGACTCATAAGGATTGACCGCACACGCCACAGCAGTGGAAACATCGCCCGTTGCGGTTGGGCGTGAAGACACGCGGCAGCACGATTTCGCCACAATACAAAAGCCCCTGCACACATCAGAAAGTTCACCAAAACGTCATTTGAACGTGTGCTCATTCTATGTGTCAGACCAAACAACCTGCTTAGCACAGTCCAAAATGTTACCGCTACAAGACACAGAAACAAGGCATGTTCCAATGTTTCAGTTTGCCCGCAGAGCGGGCACCGTGAGGAACGCACAATTCCGAATCTCGCCAGTGTTACGATCGGCGTATTGGCACTGCGACGACCGTCTGCAATAATATCGGGTTCAATCACCCAACCCCTCCCGTCGTCTCGTTTTCGGTGGTTCCCCCCCCCCCCCCTTATCGACGGGGAGCGACAAGGTTTTGTGCGCAAGGACGCGTGGACGACTAATTCTGCTACTGGGCACAAGCCGCATTCCGTGGATTCACGGTAACCCAAGCGCCCGCCGGCAAGGCAAGTCACAGTGAGCGAGAATGGTGCAGGGGGGGATGAACAAAGGCGTGCGGCGTTGCTCTTCCGGCGGCAATCTTCAGCTGTGAGCCGAGCATCGTGGGGCCGCTTTGTTGTGGGTCCGAGACGCCGCTGTTCAAGGAAGGTTGCACCACCGAAGCCAACCGACTGACCTGTGAGAGAAAAAGTGTCTTCTCTTTGTGAGTGCGTGGACATCAGTTTCAGTGCCCCGGATCGGTGCGTCCTGACGTCAGCCGAGAAAAAGTGGGAAAGGGGGCGGACCCACCTGGTTATTTAATCTCGTGCGCGCAGGAGCGCGGACCCCTGTTCACTCAGTCAAACGCCATAAAGTTTCTTTCTTCGCCCTACTCGGCCCCAATGTTTGCCCCAACTCCGGATCAACGAACGCCATCACCGGTCACGCTACAAGATCTGCAACACGGGTTGGCAGCAAGTGGGATCGTCTCCACCGCGGCGAGACCATCTCCACTGCGGACGGGATCGTCTCCATGAGGCATGGGTCGACTCCAGAGCATCGGAACCGACTTTACGGAGGCATGGCTGCAAAGTTTGGTGAGTGCGAGGCCATTCTGTTTGAGGGATTACCAGGCTCTGCTTACAAAGTGTAGCGAGGGAGGTAAAGTGTATTACTCTTTTGACGCGAGGTTTCTTTGGTGCGTCGGGGTAAAGGATTTTTTGTTGTAACAGTTGGCAGCACTCGATACAGACATGAACCTGAAGTCGCTACGAAATCCGCTACTCCTGGAGTTGGCCAAAATGTTGGGGTTAAGCTTGGGCGAAGAGAAAAGAGAGCCAGAAATCATCGAGGCTATCGAAGGAGTCGGGGCATACGATGATGAGCTCTCAGAGTGCCTGGAGCTTATGAAAGAATGGGAGCAAGATGAGAAAAAGAAAGCAGAGGAGCTAGAGAGAAAGAAAGCAGAAGCGGAAGCACAACGTCGTGAAGATGAGCTACAGAGAAAGAAAGCGGACGCGGAAGCAGAACGTCGGGCAGGTGAGCTAGAGAGAAAGAAAGCGGAAGCACAACGTCGTGCAGATGAGCTAGATATGGAGCGGCTCGAACTTGAAATACTGAAAGCCCGAGGCGATAGTGGTGTTGGCGAGGCTTCTAGTGGAGGAGGAGTAAAGCTGTCGTTCAAAATGAAGGACTTCATGCAACGGTTTAAGGTGGAAGAGGACATGGGTTTATTTTTGTTAAATTTGAACGCACATGCGAGAAGGTGGATTTCCCTAGAGGCACTTGGCCGCAACGCCTACTGACTTTGTTACCGTGTGAAGCCGCCCATGCGTTAGCCCGCTTGACTTGACAAGAGGCAGAAGATTACAGCAAAGTAAAAGCGTGTCTTCTAAAGAAGTACAGGTTGTCAGCGGAGGCCTACAGGTAGCGGCTTCGGGAAGGTGAAAGAGGAAATGAGTCATACTCGGAGTTCGCGTATAAATTGATGGTGAATTTACAGGAGTGGCTAAAGGAGGAGGGCGCGTTTGGCGACCACGATAAAGTGGTGCAACGCCTAGGTTTGGAGCAGTTCTACCGCCGGCTCCCCGCAAGCATGCGTAGCTGGGTAATGGACAAATCAGATGTCACAACGGTGACACGAGCCGCCGAGCTCGCTGGCGAGTTCTTGTCCCGTCATGCTAGTGAAATGAGGGAGAGTCCGAAGCGGGAGTTCAAACAGAAATGGCAAAAAGACAGCGTCTCCCGAGATCCCGAGGGCGCTAGCGACAAATAGTTGAAGCCCCGTGACGGTGAGAAAGCGGAGACAAAAGAGGACCAGGCAAAGCATCAGAAAAGGGTTTTCGAAAAGAGACAACGTCAGACTTGCTTCAATTGTCAGCAGCCGGGTGACGTGGCAGCCGGGTGTCGGAATCCCAGGGTAGCTTTTCTGGCGGCCGGAGTAGGCGATGTAAATAGGAAGCTGCTGGAACCGTACATTCAAGAGATGACGGTGAACGGTAAATGTTGCCGAGTACTCCGTGATTCCGCATCCACGATGGATGTGGTGCATCCATCCTACGTATCACCAGAGCAGATGTCCGGCGAGTGTGCATGGATAAGGCAGGTGGTTCAGGCAAGCAGCGTGCGTCTTCCAATCCCGCGAATAGGTATCGAGGGTCCATTTGGGACATTTGACACGGAGGCTGCTGTGTCGCCTAGTTTGCCGCCCGAATATCCGTATCTATTTTCAAACCGTTAGGATGAAATGTTGCATCAAAAGTGCTTGACATTTGGTGTAGTCGTTCAAGCAGTGGCATGCTCAAAAGCGGAGGAGTTGGCGGCGAGAGGCCTAGTTCAGACGAGGTGGCACCCCACAGTCAGTGCGTGGGAGAGTGCAGCATTCGAAGCGTAGAGACACCCCCGCCTGCCACAGGAATTGAGGTGACATCGCAAGACTCTAGACTGGAGGAAATGCTCCTCGATTTTCCCGAACTAGGGCCCGTGTCGAGCGAAGATGATCCCTCCCGGGTATTTCGAAGAAATGGTCGAAAAAGCAGACCTATAGAGCCTAACCAGAAGTGTGACTTGAGATAACTTCTTCAGGATATTGAGGACCAGTTTTGCGACAAACCCGGTAGAACCTCATTCGTGATTCACGACATAGAGCTGACATCGGCCCATCCCGTTCGCTCTAAGCCTTACCGTGCTTCGCCGCGTCAGCAGAGTATCATGGATGCAGAAATAAAGCACATGCTTGAGCTTGACGTAATCGATGCATGCGAGAGTGATTACACTTCACCGTTGATCTTGGTGGAAGTTCCCGGCAAGGACCCCCGACCTTGCATAGACTACATAGACTACCGGAAACTTAGCCTCATCATCATCATCATCATCATCATCATCATCATCATCATCCTATCTCCGCCCACTGCAGGGCAAAGGCTTCTCCCATTATTCTCAAATTATCCCGGTCCTGTGCTAACTGCCACCAATTTATCCCCGCATACTTCTTGACCTCATCTGCCCATCTAACTTTCTACCGCCCCCTGCAACGCTTGCCTTCTCTAGGGATCCACTATGCTACCCTCAATGACCAACAGTTACCTTGCCTTCGCATTAAATGCCCTGCCCACGTCCATTTCTTCTTCTTAATTTCTACTAATATGTCTTTAACACCAGTTTGCTCTCTGACCCACTCCGCTCTCTTCTTGTCCCTTAATGTTACACCTATCATTTTCCGCTCCATTGCCCGCTGAGTCGTTCTCAATTTAAGTTGAACCCTCTTAGTGAGCCTCCAAGTTTCTGCCCCGTAGGTGAGTACCGGTAAGATGCAGCTGTCATACACTCTCTTCTTAAGGGACAATGATAGGCTGCCATTCATTATTTGAGAATGCCTGCCGAATGCACTCCACCCCATTCTTACTTATCCTTTAAATTATCTCTTCCTCATGGTTGGTATCCGGGGTCACAACTTGGCCTAAGTAGATATATTCCCTTACTACTTCCGGCCTCGCCAGCTATCTCAAGGAGCTGTGCTGTCCCGAGGTTATTGATCATTACTTTAGCTTTCTGCATATTAATTTTCAGGCCCACGGTTCTACTCTGTTTGTCCAGTGCGGTAATCATGCTTTGCAATTCCTCTCACGAGTTACTTAACGAGGCAACGTCATCAGCAAATCTGAGGTTACTCAGGTATTCTCCTTAACCCTTACTCCCACCTGTTCCAATTCCAACGTTCTGAATACTTCTTGTAAACATGCTGTGAATAACATTGGGGAGATTGTGTCTCCTTGTGTGACACCCTTCTTTATAGGTATTTTACTGCTCTCCTTATGGAGGATGGTGGTAGCTGTGGACCCATTGTAGATATCCTGTAGTATTCTTACATAATGCTCCTCTAAACCCTGGTTCCGTAATGTCTGATTGACTGCTTAGGTTTCGACCGAGTCAAATGCTTTCTCATAACCTAATCACCAGGGATCAAACGTACCCGATACCTCAATTTGAGGAACGGATCGAGAGGGTGAGCGGAACCCGGTTTATTTCAACCTCAGACATACCCAGGCAGCACGAGCATGTGCGGCCAATCTTTGCCCAAAGAACATTGGCCAGCCCTTTTCTTTCCGGCCAATCTTCGGTCAAAGTGTTCGGCCCTTAGTCCAAAATGGTCCTTGGCCGTGTAAGGCCCGACCTTGGCTGTCATTCATTGGCCAATCTACTATGGCCGCTAATACCATTGGCTGACCGACCATTGGCCGAAGAAGTATGGCCTACTATTGGCCAAGCATATATGGCCTACCATTGGCCGAGCATGTATGGCCTACCATTGGCCGAGCATGTATGGCCTACCATTGGCCAATGATGTATGGCCTACCATTGGCCTGATCCAGATTATTCTCTGCAGGCCAGAGGAAGCCCGCCCAAGGCTGCTGCCATGCATGCCCTACAGCAGGCCATTAACCTTGGATTAACATCGAAAATATATATTTAATGAATTTTAATTCCATCAAAAATGCTCAGAAAATGTATTTTTAAATACGTCCAAAATGCATTAGTAATGCATTTTAAATGCACAGAAAATACTGCTTCAAATATACTCAAAATGTGTTACTAGTGTATAGAAAATAAAATCATGAATAGATTGAGAGATGCCTTGCAATGTGTCTTTGGGGGAATTGTTAACGTTCAACTAGAAAAGTTCATGTTGTGGTTTCGAAAAGTTTAATAGGCTGTAGCCTCAAGATATGCTGCATTGTGAAAATGTAAACCGGCCATGCTCTGATTGCGGGCCAGCAAATGACTGAAAAGAACAGCATGTATGTACAAGATCGGCAGTTTGAAAGTTGTTTATTGTACACCTCAGCAAAGTGGCCAATTTCGCCATTACTAAGCAGCAGGAATGAATGCCTTTCAGCCACCTCTGCAGCCAGCGCAGATGCAGCGTTGTGCATCAGAGTCCTCGTACTTCGGATTCTCCACGCGGGAAATTTCAGCAGCACCTGTAGTGAAAAGAAAAGAAAACAGGGGAAAATATTAGGGAAACACTTCTTTTTTAGAGGCAAATAAAGGTCAAATCAATCAGGCCTTTTCCCTAGCCGTACCAACGCTCCTCGTGAGAAAGGATTTTTTAGTTTCCCCTTCAAAGAAAAAAAACCGTCATGAAAACAATGCCCATTTGAAGGACGTAAGGCAATTTATGTAATGTTAAGCATAGTTTATATCGTCACGCGGCAGCGACATTGGATCTTCAATACCATTATAAAAAAAAGGATGGTTGTTGGGGGGGGGGGCTTATGTATGGAGATTGTCTAGGGATGAAAATTAGCAAAAATTAGTACAAAAAAAGACACAGCTAACAACGTTCCCAAACATGCAACAGAGTTCTTAGCGTTACGCTGCTTCTCTTTCTTAGGCGCTTGAGTTAACTTGAAATGGTGGCCATTCTAGTTTTTAATTAACTTGGACAAAACATGTCTGTGACCTCACAAGACGCTAATAAAATAAGATAAATAGTAATCTTATTAACTGTAATTATTGTTATGTGTTCCGTATTTCGGCGTAAACTTCTTCGGAGATAACGTGCTAAAAATAGTGCGCAACGAAACAGTTTAAAAATGCATGAGCAGGATTGTAGTAGAAAGCTTACATAAAAGTCATTAGATTGGCGTAAGCACTCAACAATGCCTTCAAAGGAACAGCAAAGTAAGTTTATTTCGAAAAAGAAAGAAAAGTTTCAAGCCGTCCTTAAAATTACAAGGTCTGATATGGTAGGCACCTAACCAAAGCGATTAAAATAAGCAAAGCAAGAAAAAGTGTATTTTTGCCTACACACATATGTAATTTTCTTGCTCTCCGTCGCACATAACCGGTAATTTTATAGGGAGCGACACGGAAAATAATTGTAAATTCTCGCGTCGTTTACATACAAAAAACAGATAAACACCTGTTAGCGTCAGGGACTATCAAGTAAAAAGTAGTGGCTTCATAAATACTCGAGACACCTAAAAGGAACTCTTTTAAGTACACCCTTTAGACGCAAATTAGCAATTGCGGCTGCTAAACACACACAACTGCCAAGCAGCCCACGCGCATCCGCTCTAGACTTGCTGTTTTGCGGTGCCTTTGGCACATTTTTGAAATTCTCACTCGACCACGAGCGGCCGAAGGGCTCCTCGAAACGCGCACACGTGTTCGTGAATGCCCAACAAAATGAATACAGCGAGGAGGGGAAAAGTTGCTACGAAACACAAAAGAGGAAGGGTGGAACGTCCTGAAGTTTCACGAAGTTTTGGGGGAGCGATCAAAGGAACAAAAAGAGACGAACCCGGCGGGGGGACCCGTTCTGGGAACCGAGGGGTCTCGTGCGGGGAACTGGTTGCCCCCCTCTCATCCCCCCTTCCTTCTCCATCCTTCCTTGGCTGGTTCTTGGTTCTGGGAACCGAAACTGATTGTAACTTAGCGGCGACTCATACAGTGTCTTAGATGGACAAATCATTTTAAGTCCCTGGGCATGAAGCACTTAGTGTCGCTACAGCCACTTGCACCGAAGATTACGAGTGTGGCTTTAACACTTTTGGTCACTTCCAAACAGACGGCACAAACTCTTTCATGGCTTTAGTTGACAGAATGGCGACATGCGACGGACAAAAATCGCGAAGGCTACCCGGCTTCTCGCCGTGTGGCCCGGGCATGCGCATTAATCGAATGCATGTGTGCCACAAACCGGGTTCCTTCCCCGTACGGCGGCTGCTGTCAACATGCGCAGCTGTGAGCGGCTGCTGCGAACAGAAAAAAAAAAAAAAAGCTGCGTCCCTGAATATCTGATTTGATTGTTTGTAGGGTGCGATACTTATGTAGTGCAGGCGGGGAACCTCTTCCCCTTTCACACTCTGTTAGTAGGGTTTAACGCGCCGACGGAAGGCTCCGGATTAATTTCGACCACCTGGGGGTCTTCAACGTGCGTCGAAATCTCGTACACACGGGCGTTTTTGCTTTTCGTCTCCATCAGAAAAGCGGGCGCCGCGGCCGGGAATCGAACCCGTGACCTCGTGCTCGGCATGAATACACTTCGCAAATTTCTCAAACACGTAAACATGGACGGCGGACTTTCTGTGAACCGGCTGTGTTTAAAACGTTCCTGGCTGTTATGTGTTTACTGCAAGTGTTATTCCTAAATAAGCTCACAAAGGAATAACTCTATCTACAGAAAACCTCGTAGCAACAGTCCCCCGGCCACTCAGCAAGACCCAAGCTAAAAATTAGGCGCAAAAAGGGTAGCATTAACATCCTTTTTTTTACGTCTTCTTGCTGTCGTCGATTTGTGAGTACATTTCCTTGCACGGAGTAGTTACGGTGGGAAATCTTGCTCGCAGGTAAAGGTAAGCTTAACAACCACGTGCGGATTTCAAAAAAGGCGTTAACACACTTTGATTGCAAGGCAAACATACATCGATTAATTGTTGTTCGACACCGTACACGCAAATAGCTGGTAAATCGTGCTTACCTTGGCTAGACGGCAATCCTGATAAAAACGCCGCTGCAACGCGCCGTCCAAGCAGAGGCTTCGTCCGCACGACGACCGCGCGTTGAGGAGTCCGAAAACTTGTAACACCACAAGACAGGCAAAAGAAACGCAGCGAGGGCAGACAAAACGTGAAAGAGGGGTGCGCCGCTCCCCGCAGGTACCGGGCACAAAGGAGGAGGTAGTGAGCGGCAGTGAGAGGCGCCGAGCTGCTCGCCCTCGCAAGCATAGCCCGCGTTGTCCATCTAAGGCCGATATTTTTCAGAAAAAGAAAATTTTCAAATCCTCCACAGAGATACCGTCGTAACAACGCTGGCAAAGTGCAAGTGTTTTCATACATATATATACTCGTTAAATTTGATGTTTTTGCTTTGCCGATTACGGTGGAACACCGCCGCTTACATATTAGTACGCCGAGTTTCTCTCTAATACAGAGAGCTTATATGTATGCCTGCCTTAGACAGCGCAGTAAGTGAAAGTATCTCCCTCAGTTTCTTTTATTATATGTAAACATCGAGGAGAAATTCTCAGTACGTTTATTCATTTGAAATGTATTTTATCCGGCACTTAAGATATGCTTTACGTGAATCTTACGCTTCAGCAACTGAAGCAGCGCCTCTAGTGTACTCGAAATGTATTTCGGCAAAGCTTTTATAATACATTTAAAATGTACTTTCAATGAATATTTTTCCTGCATTGAGAGTGTATCTCTACCATGTTCGTTCCACAAACGTACAATGCATTTGAAATATATTTCGAATATATTCGGAGTATATTTCTATGCTTCAGCACACTTTTAACTTATATTCAGAGTGCTGCTCTAAATGTAGTTAGGTTAGCGCATTTTTTAAATATTTACAGTGCATTTGGACCTAGATCGTTTGGCGGGAAGAAATACATTTTCAATATATTCTGAATGCCTTAAGCGCGCAGTCATGAGGTTCAGTACATACCTAATCTATTTGTAGGGTACTTAAAAGCACTGTATTTTTTCCGCTTTTTTAATAATGTATTTTCAGTATTTACTAAAAATTAAGAAAATGCAATTTTTAATGCACTTGAAATACATGTACAAATACAAGGCATATTTGAAGTGCACTTCAAGCATACTCGTAGGTATTTCAAACGTATTACTTTTCACTAAGAGCCCTTATCCTCCCTCTCCTACCCCTCCTCTTTCTTGAGTTACACTCAGCCTGACGTTTGAGCCGACAGTAGACTTTCGATTGATTGATTGTAGGGTTTAACGCGCCGACGCAACGCAGGCGGTGAGGCGCGCCGTAGTGGAGGGCTCCGGATTAAATTTGATCACCTGGGGATCTTTAACGTGCGCCGAAATCTCGTACACACGGGCATTTTTGCTTTTCGCCCCATCAGAAAAGCGGCCGCCGTGGCCAGGAATCGAACCCATGACCTCGTGCTCAGCAGCGCAACGCCTTAGCCACTGAGCCATCGCGGCGGGTGACAGTAGACTTTCACTTCCTGCTTAAGTTTTTAAACAAGCATATAGTCCCGCACAGAACCTGCGCTTCTTTTTTCTATCTTTCGAGTAAGGAAAAATCCATAGAAGTAGCTCGAAAGCGTTTTAGTAACCACGAAGGTCCGCTAGGCCGGAAATGTTCGTGAAAAAATAGCAAGCGACCGGTGCAAGAGTAGAGCGCATGTGGGAGAAACCTGATGGGGGTGACGGAGGCGTAGGGGCAAACATTTTTGCGTTTAGTCAAGACGTGACCTCATGCCGGAACTTCCTTCAGCAGTGTCCCCAGTAACCTCCACTGGTGTGTTGTTCAGTTTATAGATGGCTTGTCGCTGACGATATTGAATATACTATTGAAGTACTTGGCCAACTGTTAGACTCACAAGGAAATTGTACGGAAGTAATTCTTCGTAATGCTCTCGTAATAATTCATTTTGGAGACAGACTGATCACGTCGGCTGCGTAAAAGTGGCGGCACTCAAAATCCTGACGAAAGCTTTCAAATGCGCTAGATTCGCTACTTTGAAAAAAAAAAAAAAAAGCTGTGATACATACTTTGCCTGTGTGAGAATATGTTCATGGTAACGACATGGACAGGATTATTAAAGCGATAATTGAAAGCATTCTATGACGTTGTAGGGAAACAGCGGGTAACGTTCCTTTAAACCTCCATGTTATAACACGCATACGCGTTTCATCACACCCACGGAATACATTATTTCCAAATTCAGGACGCGCCCAGCACGTGATTTCGTACTATTAAGGTATTCACAATCGTCGTATGCATAGCTTGGATTCAACAACCTGCGTGCAACCTCGTAACGCTTGTATTATTCTCTGTGCATGTCAGGAGAGTTCTTATGCCCTGAGTGCCAGAAATATAGGGCTTCGCAACTTCCGTGGTTCCCACAACTTTTGATGAATAACTCACGTCGTTTCAGAGCATTCGCGTTTCATATAAATATACGTTAGAGCGTAAAATCTCAGCATAGCCTGTAGCTATCATAAAATACATATTTCGAATCCTCGAAGGGTTCTTTTTTTGTCCAGGTACTGAACTCTATAGGAAATATAACCGAAATGAAGCGTCAAGGATGTTCCACTCACCAATGACGAAACATCATGTTTTCGGTGAAGTAGCTGGGTCACAAGACATTGTGGCACAGGGAAGTATGTAGTCATGGATAGCAGAGCTAAGGGGTATGTTGTTATTACGACGCAAATTTAATAATATTTATTAACACAGCAAATGTCTCAAATGAAAGGCTGATGTGAATCAGTAGCGCCACGTGTATCACGGGCACTTAGCTGTATGCTAGGAGCATATGCATGTGCTTGGTAGGCTGGGAAAAAGAAAATTAATGACTTGTCTACATGCTCATTGCCTGTTTTTGGTTTTATTTACGGGTAACACCCCTAATGTAACCAGAGTGGCACGGTGCTTCCAAACACCACACGAATGCTAGTTAGATCAATTGCAACAGCTGCCGTTTTTTTTTCGTTTAGTTTAAAAGAATGCCCTGACGTCGCCTTTTCGGCGCAAACTTAATACGCTCGTGTGATGTAAATGTAGCATTTAGGTATACCTTTTTGTTTAAGCCAGCTTCGGCGTGAAAAATATTTGAAATTTAAGTTAGCATCCTACACACTAATATTTCAGTTAAAGCAAGTCTGATGTCAGTAGCCGTACCTGCTTTATCAGAGCTTGTTAACTAAAGGAGAGATCTTTGGCCACCATTAGCTGACTCAAAGAAATGGGTATTCGCTGAAGAGGTCACTGCCACCGCCTGGCACTCGCGAAGCTACATACCATGCTACTGCATGCCACATAGTCCCCGCGGACAAGCGGCTCGTTCCCCCGCACCATTGTATTTCCCGGCCACCGCGACCCCTCCTTCTAGAGGTCGTCACGTACACACGCGCAATTCTCTGGCCGGAGATCTTTTCTAGATGGGTGGCCGCAGAGAAAACGAGTATTCCGTGGCCAGATTTTTGTCGTTCGTCTTCGGACCTCGGCTGGCCAAACAAACAAGTATTCCGCGGCCAGATTTTTGTCGTTCGTCTTCGGACCTCGGCTGGCCATACAAACAACACGTATTCCGCGGCCAGATTTTTGTCGTTCGTCTTCGGACCTCGGCTGGCCAAACAAACAACAAGTATTCCGCGGCCAGATTTGTGCCGTTCGTCTTCGGACCTCGGCTGGCCAAACAAACAACAAGTATTCCGCGGCCAGATTTTTGTCGTTCGTCTTCGGACCTCGGCTGGCCAAACAAACAACAAGTATTCCATGGCCAGATTTTTGTCGTTCGTCTTCCGACCTCGGCTGGCCAAACAAACAACAAGTATTCCGCGACCAAATGCATGCCGAAGAACCTAAGTTCTCTGGCAGCCCAAACTTTTCCAATGGCCAAACAGGCCAAGCATCGGCCAAAGATAAGCCAAAGGCTGGCCACGTTTTCTGTGCTGCCTGGGTAGTTAGGGGCTATTGGCAGGTGCCTTTGACAGAGCAGGCTAGCAGGTATGCCGCGTTCATATCTCCCCTTGGAACGTTCCGACCGAAAGTCTTGAGCTTCGGGTTGAAGAGCTTCGGGTTGAAGAATACGTGACCCTATTGTTTTTCTGGCCTCATGGACAATGTGCTTAAGGGAATGACAGCTGTGCGCCACCCTTACTAGACGACGTAGCGATATTCTCTCGGTCGTGGACTGAATACGTGGAACATCGCGCCGTCGTAAATAGGCTGAGGGAAGCATGCCTCACGGTCAAGGCTTCGGAGTGCCAATTAGTCCAGGCAGAGGTGACCTACCTAGGCCACGTGATCGATCAGGGGCATCGACGGCCTTCCGAGGTCAAGGTAGCTGCGATTCGCGATTTTCCGCAGCCCTGTACTGAGACCGACATCCGCTTCTTTTTTGACGTAGCAGGCTACTACCAGCGATATATGCACAAGTATTTTGAGTTAGCGACCCCCTCACTGACGCCCTTCAGACACTTAGCCCCTTGCGATAAAATGGGATAAGAAGAAGGAGCAGGCTTTTAATGATTTGAAAGAGCGCTGATGAGCCAGCCGTTGCTTGCAGCCCCCGACTACAACAAACCTTTTGTCATTCAGTGCGACGCAGTGATCGAGGCATGGGGGCGGTATTTTGACAGAAAAGGGAGACGTTACGCTGTGGTGCAGCCCCAAGCTAGCGCATCAGGATGGCCAGGTTCCGCTATCTGACCCTTCGAAAGGCGCTTTTATCCATTTTTTTCTGCCGACGCACGGCGGGTTACAGCGGCAGCGCTGGCGTCCGCCGCTGTAGGACGGCCGTGGCCGACGCTGCTGCGTTCAGGACCGCGCCCCCGCGAATTTTAGGTAACGGCTAGCATAATGTCTGGTTTCCCTGTTTGTAGAGCCACGTGGGCAAATTCAAGTGACGTCACATGGGCAATTGTTGTGGGTGTCGTTTAAAGTTTTGCTTTCCAATCAGCTTCACCGCGTGGATTGGAGACAATTTCTTTTCTACAACTACGCAGCGGCATTTAGCGATGGCAGCAACTAATCATTTCGGCAAAAACAGCGCGCGCTGGGCCTGACGCCAGCCAAGGCGCACGGGAAGCTGCCGCGCAGCAATTCCGCACCTTTCCAGGCAGCATTCTCTTGCGCTATTGAGAAAGCGCGGATGCGACTGTGTGAAGTGTGAAGGAATCATCCGCAAAATATTCGTGGGAAGGGATGATTGCCAGATTAGGGAAGATATCGGGGAAATATTGGGCTTGATTAATCATCTAGTTGAGTCTTAGCATAAGCGAAATATAGTTTTATCAATAAAGCGATTTTGCGTACCGCGAATACCGTTTTATTTTCGCGACATTTTTCCTCCCGGTCAGTTAGCCCGGTGTTTGTCTGGTTCTTAAGTCTCTTGCAAATTCCTCGCAAAATTTTGTGTCGGTAAATCCCGGCGGTGGTCCGTGTTTCGGTATTTCCGGTGAGACGTGGTAGTGCCGTTCCCTGGCTCCTGACGTCAGCTTCGGGACTGACGCCGACGTCGTCTTGTACGCTCCGCTTGTGAGAACCCTGTGCTAGGAATCACCAGTTTCGATGCTTTCACCATCTTCCCGTAGGGGAACCCTGAGTAGTATGCCAAGCAGCCATGGGTCGACTCAAGTTCCCATTAGTTTTCAGCTCGTCATTTCTGTTAAGTTGAGGTTCGTAGCTGCCGTTATATTTACCGTTTGATTTCCATGGTAACTACCAAACTTTTCACTAACCGGAACTACGAAATGTCGCGCCGCTTCCGGATCCGCTGTTCGGCGTTGACGTTTCGATTCGGCTTCGCGAGCCTTTGTTGCATCCGTAGCTTCTTGACGGTGTTTACGGCGCCCTTCAGCTTCCCGAGCCCGGAGCTCAGGATCGTCTTTGTGACGTTGACGTGCCGCTTCAGCTTCCCGAGCCCGAAGTTCACGATCTGCTTACCGGCGTTGACGTGCGGCTTCAGCTGCGCGAGCCCTCGCTGCACCAGTAGCAGCTTTTTGGCGGCGTTGACGTTTCCTTTCGCCTTCGCGAGCCCGAAGTTCGGGATCGGCCTGTCGCCGCTGTCCTCACTCTGTGTAGCATCGACCCGTTAAACCTGACAATCAATCAATCAATCAATCAATCAATCAATCAATCAATCAATCAATCAATCAATCAATCAATCAATCAATCAATCAATCAATCAATCAATCAATCAATCAATCAACCCTCAGTTCTATTGTAAGCAAAAATCTACCTCTGCACATATGTACTCAACTAAAGAACTTATTCAACGCTCACCGAAATTTCGAAGTCTGCCTAAAACGGGGTCAAGTACTCCATGGTATCTCAACCAGTAAGCCCTCGCCCAGAGCGAAACAATCGTTCCAAGAAACTCGGAGTACACAACTCCCGTAAATAAATTTTATGTTCTGGAAATCCTTAACACCACCACCATCATAATTATAATATTGTAACGGTGAACTCATCCGTTGAGTGCTGTGGCAGGCGGAATAAGGACACTTATATTATAGGCGTAGTTGCGCCAGTCGGTTGGTTGGTTGGTTGGTTGGTTGGTTGCCTTATACCATGGCACATACCCACGCGGGGGATTGGCCAAGAAGCTTTGTACCTAATCAGAATGTGACCTATAATTTTTTTAGATCTCCAAATTAGAAAAGAAAATACACAACGGAATTTTTTTTAATATGGATAATATGAAAGTAGAGTCAGGAAGAAAAACTAAATAAATGCGAAATGCTTAGCTGACAGGCAGGAAAACCGGCCTGTCGCCGCAACATAAGAGTGAAGGGCGGACACAACATCACTGTGGCAGACGCCTAGGGCGGGAGCGCCTAATGACAGCGCCTCGGAAGTAGATAGCGGAAGGTGGAGGCGTCTAAAGGTTGACTCCAGATGCGTGCGTCGCATTGGGGGAGAAGCTGCGGCAGTTAACAGGAAATGCTCTATATTTTCTAGTTCGTCGCAAGCAGGACATTGCGGAGATGGAGCCAGAACTGATTGATAAAGGTAAAAATTTAATGGGGGAATTTTTTCACCAAAGTTTAGTGATTGCTACATCGCATATCCTTGATTCACAAAACATCGGCTTACAAGCATGACGAAGGTGGCTATAATCCCTAGAAGAGAGAAGGGCGTCTTGCCGATAAGTCTGGAGTAGTTGCAAACGTCTAAATCATGCCCCAAATAAAAAGCTATCATTTGGAATTTGAACGACCACAGGGCCACCAAGAGACATACATCAGCCACTTCATTGCATGAGATTCCTGCATGCCCTAAAACCCACACTAGCCTAAACTCACAAAGCTGATGGGGAACAAATGACGGGAATGTGCGGATAATTGGAGAATCTTTTTCGGATGTTAAGGCGGAACACACAGAGTCAGAATAAGTCAGAAAGAATAACACCGTGCGAAAATCTATGCGTAAGTTTTCGAAGAGCCGGAATTATTGCCAATAATTCCGCCTGGAAAATGGGTGTGTAATCAGGTAATCTAATTGAAAAGGGCCAATCGAGGGACTGGAAGAATAACCCGACTCCAGCCTTCTCCTCACTTCGCGAGGCATCGGTAGCAATTAGGATATGGGAATGAAGGGCCAATCGAGGGCCAATGAAGGGCCAAATGATCCTCCATAAATCTATTGAGGATTCGGGCCGGCAACATCTTCGCTTTCTGGGGGAAGATATTATTAGAGTTTATTTCCACAGATGACACACTAATACAAGGAGGGGGGAGCCGAAAAAGGTCTGCGTTATGTGGCTGAAGCCATGACTGTACTAGATCCGTCTGGGGGCTTTGGAACCACGGCCACTGAATGGCTTGAAAAAGATCAGGCCTCAGGCGGAAAATGAACCTGAGCGTCATGCAGCGGGGAGTCAAACAATTCGGTGAAGGTTAATACGGCCAATAATTGAAATATATGCTATAGTGGAGGAAATCGAGCCTCAAGGTGTAAAACAGGGTTAGCGACATATTAAGGCAATCCCAAGCAGAGTCGCAAAACCATTCTCTCAACGGTAAATAGGGGATGTAATTTGTACGCCGCACAACCGGAAAATAGGAAGCAGCCAAACTGTAATACCGGGCGAACATAGCTCCGATATATCATTAACAGTGCGTCTCTACGCAACCTGAATTTGGGGTTACATAGCCTGCCGAGCAGGCCAGTCAGCAAGGCTGTCTAAGTAAGATTCAACTTCTTCGTCATTTCACTAGGCCTCTAGGCGGCCCTGAGACTTCGTTTTCTTCTTTGAGTGGCTGATGAAATGCACCGCAGATTGAGTGCGTGAACACAGATTTCACTCTCGACACTACTGACAATGTTCATTTATTGTTGGCAGAGTAGAGAAGTGTGAAAGCTGTAGGGGGGGATTAAACATGATGCGTACACCGAAGCTCCCGGAGAAGTCATAGAAACACAGGAGGTGGGCGCGGGCGGATTTCCTGACTTTTGGGTCGACCCATTTTTCTCATGGAACACGGCATCGGGCTTACTGGCTTCGAAAAACTTGAGCCCTTCTTATTCGCGTTGAGGATGATTGGTGACCGTTTAAAAAAAAATCTGCAGAAATTCAAACACTTATCTACTAATGCGTAGCATTCTGATGCCGCTTGTTCTGAGTGCAAGTTTTCTAAAGCCAAATGTTCTTGTTTTCTAAATCCTGTCAAACCAAGTATCTCGATTTACGCTGATATAACAATTGCAGGTGGAACCTTGGCAAATCTGCATTATTCTGGAAATGCAGTGCGCTACACGGTTCGCCATTTTCTGCATTTTGTATATTTTTGTTTTTATTATTTTTTAAGTTTAGTTCGAAACGATTACATATTGAACTTACGCGAAATCTGCATTATTGTGGAAATGCAGGGCGTTGCTAGGTTGGCCATTTTCTGTAATTTGTTTTATATTTTCGTCATTTTTAGTGTTAAAGCCTTCTTTCTACCAATTACTTCATTTTGATCTCATCTGCTCATCTAACGTTCTTCCGCCCCCTGCCCCGCTTGCCTTCTCAGGGATCCTTTCTGCTACCCTTAATGACAAACGGTTATCTAGCCTTCGCATTACATGCCCTGCCCACGTCCATTTTTAGATGCGACGCTCAGAGCATCTCTTGTTGGCGGCCCTGTCCTTCCTGCGTGCGTCCGTTGTCCGCAGCCACTCTCCCCCTCTCCTCTCTCGTGAGGGGCATTGGATTGGATTCGATTGGCTTGGCTTGGATTGTATTAGGATTGGATTGGATTGGATTAAAGTGGATTGTGTTGGATGGTGTTGCGTCATAGCCGCGGTCTCCTATCCTTCGGGCGCGCTGCGCATATAACCCGTGTGCCGCTCTCCGGCGGCTTTTCGGTCGACGGTTGCTCTCCGCTTGCGCTCGAACCTCCCTCAGCGTCGCATCACACCAGGGTTCCCGCGAGGGGAGGTTGGCGTAATTTTTTCTTCTTATTTCTAATACTATCTCAAACCGCTTTGCTGTCCCGTAGTTATTGTTCATAACTTTAGTTTTCCCCATATTAATTTTCAGGCCCACGGTTCTACTGTGTTTGTACAATGTGGTAAGCAGGCTTTGCAATTCGTCCCCCGAGTTACTTAACAAGGCAACGTCATCAGCAAATCTGAGGTTACTGAGGTAGTCTTCCTTAAATCTTACTCCCACCTGTTCACAATCCAATGTTATGAATACTTCTTGTAAACATGCTGTGAATAAAATCGGAGAGATTGTGTCTCCTTGTCTGACGCTCTTCCTTATAGGTATTTTGCTGCTCTCCTTATGAGGGTGATGGTAGCTGATGACCCACTGTAAATATCCTAGTATTCTTACATAATGCTCTCTACACCCTGGTTCCGTAATGCATGAATGACTGCTGATGTTTCTAGCGAGTCAAACGCTTTCTCATAATCTATAAAGGCTATGTATAGGGGTTCAGTATACTCAGCGCACTTCTATAACACCTGATTGATCGTGTTAATATGGTCCTTTGTTGAATAGCCTTTACGAAACCCTGCGTATTCTTTAGGTTGAATGAAATCTAGGGTCGCAGAAATTCTGGCAGCGATTACCTTGGTAAGTACCTTGTAGACGACTGACAATAATAGGGCTATAATTTTTCAAATCCTTCATGTCACCTTTCTTATGGATTAGAATGATGTTCGCGTTCTTCCAAGATTCCGGCACACTCCGGTCACTAGGCATTGAGGGTACAGGTTTGCCAGTTTTACTGGTACAATTGGCCTGCCATTCTTCAAGAGGTTTGCTGTTATCTGATCTTCACCAGGTGCTTTGCCCCCTTTCATTTCTTTCAAAGCCTTCCTTACTTCTTCTGTCGTTACTGGTGGGATGTCTATCACCTCTGAACTACTTTATCTTTCGGCAGAGAGAGAGAGAGAAATAACTTTATTGGGAGAGGCTGGTGATCCTAGGCGTCGGCCAAGAGCCCTTGGGCTCTAGCAGCGTCTTCGGCCAGCTGGACGGCCCAGACTTGATCCGCTGGGTCGTGGCTGAGCAACACGGTCTCCCATTGCTCCGCCCGAGTGATTCTGCGCGCGGGTATAGCCGCCTGCGGGCAGGCCCATAGCATATGTGCTAGATCTGCCCTTTCTTTACATTTATGGCATTTATCCGAATGTTGCCCTGGATAGCAGTAGCTATACATAACCGGGTTTGGATATGAGTTTGTTTGCAGTAGCCGCCATACGACGGATTGCCTCTTGTTGAGTGACGGGTGAGCGGGGGGGAAACGGGCCCGTTCCAGACGATAGTGATTTTTTATGTCCCTGTAGGACACGAGCCGATCCCTGCCCGACCATCGGAGCGAATGGGCGAATGGGGTGTTAGGGTCGATGTCAGCTCGGTCGGTGAATCCTCGAGCAGCATCGTGCGCGCACTCGTTCCCGGCCAGGCCGGAGTGGGCAGGGGCCCATATCAGGTAGATTTTGCCGGTCCGCGCATCGCGACGGAAGCCAGATGTGAGAATTGCAGACGCTTCTGGGGAGATCCGCCCTCTCGAAAAATTTATAATGGCAGATTTAGAATCACTGATGACATATTTGATATTTGCGGAGGCCGTCATTGCCAGTGCTATGGCCGCCTCTTCTCCCACTTCCGGTTCCTTCGTGCGAATCGAGCCGGAAGCTATGGAATTTCCCTGCCGATCGACTACCACTAATGCCATGGCGTCGCGGCCTTCGTAATCGGCTGCGTCCACGTAAGCCACGTTCTCTGATTTTTCGTACTGTTTGTGGAGGGCTTTGGCCCGCGCGTGTCTTCGTTCCAGATTGTGCACGGGATCCATGTTTTTTGGAATGGGTGGTATGGATATGCCTTCTCTTATGGCTGGTTGAAGTGGGACCTTGGTTGGGGCAGTACTCGGGTAAGTGATGCCAGTAGAGTCGAGGATGTGCCGTCCAGTCGCGCTGTACGTAAGTCGTTCTCGTTGCGCTAAGCGTTGAGCTTCGATGAGTTCGCTTAGCGTATTGTGTAGCCCAAGTGCCTCGAAGCGTTCGGTCGATGCGGTAAGCGGTATCCCGATAGCTTGCTTGTAAGCTCGCCTAATGAGAGCGTCGATTTTGTGTTCTTCGTCCTTTTTAAGGTCTAAGAACGGAGTGACATACGTTATCCTGCTTACAACAAAAGTTTCAACTAATCGTACTAGATTGAGTTCCTTCATGCCGTGATGGCGGTTTGCAATGCGGGAGATGAGTCGGGTGATTTGAGAGACCTTCTTTTTGAGAGAGAGGATGGTTTCGGAATTGTGTCCGTTCGCCTGTATGCGAAGGCCAAGAACCCGTATGCTTGTGACTATGGGGATGCGTTGGGTTCCACCACCAGCGAAGAGATGGACTTCCGGAGGGGTCTTATCTGTGCGCCGCCCTCGACTGGTTGGTCGATATAGTAAAAGCTCCGATTTTTGCGGAGAGCAGCTGAGACCGCGAGGGCCGACGTAATCTTCGACTGCTTCGATTGCCTGTTGTAGCGTGTCCTGAATGTGGCCGTCGCTGCCTCCGGAGACCCAGAGCGTAACATCGTCTGCGTAAAGGCTATGTTGAAGGCTGTAAATTCGGTTTAAAATTTCAGGAAGACCAATCATGGCGACGTTGAAGAGAAAAGGGGACAGGACAGAGCCTTGGGGCGTCCCCCTGTTCCCTAGCTTTATCGCATCGGATTCCATTCTCCCTACAGCGAGGGTAGCTGTGCGGTCTGAAAGAAAGTTGCTGATGTACTCGTAGACTCTTGTCCCGACACCGAGTTTGTTCAGGTTCGTGAGGATAGCCGAGTGTTTGACGTTTTCAAAGGCCTTTGTGAGGTCAAGACCCAAAATTGCTCTAGTGTCAAGTGGTGAGCAGCGCGCCCCGTCTATGACGTCGTATTTTAGGCGAAGCATCACGTCTTGCGCAGAGAGTTTTGGTCGAAAGCCGATCATCGTGTGCGGAAAAAGACCATTGTCCTCCATGTAGCTGTTGAGCCTGTTGAGTATGACGTGCTCCATTAATTTCCCTACACAAGATGTGAGCGAAATCGGTCTGAGGTTTTCGAGCTGAAGTTTCTTGCCTGGTTTGGGAATCATAATCACCTTTGCCGTTTTCCACATGTCGGGTATTTGGCCCCGCTCCCAGCACACGTTCATATAGCGGGTGAGGGCTTCAATTGATTCATCGTCCAGATTTCGGAGCATTTTATTTGTGATGCCATCTGGACCTGGCGACGACCGGGTTCGCAGGGTTACGATGGCCCCTCGTACTTCGCTGACAGTGATGGGTCGATCAAGGAGGTCATTTTCCTGTCCCGTGTAGCGAGGGAGGACCTCACGTGCGGAGTCTCCGAAGTATCTATCCTTAATTGTCTTGATCAGCTCGGTGTCGGAACCCTTAAAGTTGTGTAGAAGTATGTTGAGGTTGTTTTTCTGCGTGGTTTTACTATTGTCAGGGTCGATGAGACAGCGTAGAATATTCCAGGTCTTTGAGAGTCCAATTTCATATTCCATTCGATCACACGTGCTGTGCCAATTTTGACGTGTTAGTTGACTTGTGTAATCTTCAATGTCGCGATTGAGAGTAGCGAGGCGCCGCCTCAGGTTGCGATTTAGCTTTTGTTTCCGAAGTCTCTGGTGCAAACTGCGCTGGGCCTCCCACATGTGAAGGAGCTTCGCATCGGCTTGATAAAGACCTGCATCTGCCGGTATTTCTTTAGTAGCCTGTTTGGCATCCCTGCAGAGCTGTTCTGTCCATTCCCGAATGTCAGATATCTCCTCGATGGCAGGGCTGCCCGCAACGTCAGATGAGGTACGTTCGGCGACCCGTATTTTGCGGAAGGCGTCCCAATCAATAAGGTGGAGTTTCTTACCGTACGGGTATTTAGTGACCCTAGATTCGACCCCAATCACGACGATGTAGTGGTCACTGCCGAGGTTTTCTTGACTGTTGAACCAAGTGGCATCTTTGCGCGTGTTCTTCGTGAAGGCGAGGTCGGGAGTAGTATCGCCACTCACGCTGTTTCCTATGCGGGTGGGCCGTGTGGGGTCAGTGATTAAGGTGAGACCCTCTCTATGCGCATCGAGCCAGAGGTTTCGCCCCTTAATCGTGTCCCGTTTATATCTCCACTCTGTGTGGTGAGCGTTGAAATCTCCGACGACTATTAGGGTGTTTCCCCTGGCCAGTTCGAGGGTTTTACGAAAAAGTTGACCGGATTTGTGGGCGTTTCGAGGAGAGCTGTATATATTAAGTATAAATATGGTCTGTGTTCTGTGTTTGCTGTCTGGAATTAATTCAACAAGGATGTGAGCCGCAGACGACGCACCCACCCCGGCATCGTGACGGATCGCCGGAATGTTTCGCCTCACGAGAGTGGCTACCATGGGTTTTTGCTTCGAGTTAACACCAGCGGCGTCTTCTTCTACGTCTGCGAAAGATTTGTAATTGCTAAGCTTTGCAAAAACACCGGTCTCTTGAAGACAAACGACGTCAGGCATTTCGCTTGAATCCTTGGTCCTAATAAATTGTTCAAGGTGAGCGCGTTTTCTCCTAAATCCTCGACAGTTCCATTGCCATACGACAAGCGTACTTGGCTTTCGGGTTTTATTCTGTGAGCGATTAGACATGGTCGTGAGGATTTTTGGAGCTTTCCGCTGAGGTTGGACGGGAGTAGGGTTTTGTTGATTTCATGGGGCCCGTTCCTCCATCCCTGCCCATCCACGTGGTGGTGCTTTCTAGGGCTGTAACCCTAGCTCTAAGTGGAGAAATTTGGGAGCCGATATTTTCGGCCAATTCCGCCAGCATGGCCTTGAATTTTGTGCTGAGATTCTCGGTTATGGCCTTACTGAGGTCTTCTCCAAATTGGCCGAGCATGTCCTCATCGACGTATGTTTTAGAGTCCGAGTGTGCGGGCTGGCTAGAACTAGTGGGGGTCGATACTTTGGCCTTGCGTTTCGGCTGTGGAGAGCCCGTTGGTGAGTCGTCCATCGCGTCTGCAGAGCTGTGTTCTGAAATAATTTCAGGCGACTGCTTAGCTGGCGTAATGACCTGGTTGAGTTGTCCTGAATTAGTACCCGCCTGGCCTAGGTTGCGTGGGGAATAGGATGTCGTTGATTCCGCACTGGTTCCCTTGAGTAGAGCTATTTCCGCCTTGAGGGCTGTATTTTCCGACATGACGAGCTCTAACATCTGCTTAATTTTTGTAATCTCGGACTGTTGATCTGAATGTTCAGAACCAGGAACGCCTGTGGTAGGGGCGCTGCGCTTTTGGGAGGCTTTGCCGTGAGAGACCGTGTTTGCCCAGCTCACCTTGTTTGCTTGGTTGCCTCCGCTCGGCTGTCTTCCGTTTCGAGACAGGGATCTCGACTTGCGTCTGTGATTCTGGCGGCCAGCGATACTGGGGCTCCGGTGTCGCAGGTGTTGACTGCTTGCCGAGTTGTCCCTGGTGCCTGGCCCGCGACTCACGTCCCGTCTGCTAGGTCGTTCATGCTGCGGAAGCCGTGGAAAGGACCCCGATCTACCACGCTGGCCGGTTGTCGCTTCGCTCGGCCCGTCCTTATGGAGTATGGACGACGTCGAAGTTCCGTTGCGCCCGCCGTTTTGTTGTCGTCGACGGTTGTTATTTTGTTGCTGTTGCTTTTCCCACTTGCGCTTCTTGAGAATGTAGGGAGTCTGGAATCGCAGTCGGCACTTCTTGTCGCCGGTTGGATGATCCCGTCCGCAGAGAGTACACTTGGGTTCGCATTGATGTTCCTCAAGCGGTGAGTCGGTGCCGCAGATCTTGCAGATCTTTTTGTCGGGTGCTGGGCAGACGTCCGCGCGATGACCGAGCCTGCCGCACCCGTCACACAGTTCGTGTCGCTTCTTGTGGATGAAGCAGCGATATTCGGCGCCGCGGTAGTATATATAATGCGGCACCGTCCCTGGTGGCAGCCAAAAAAAAACCATCTTTCGGCATTATCCTGGAAGTCCCGGCTACTCTAGAAATCTCTATAGAACTTCACCGCTACTATGACTATACTATCCCTATTTGTTATGACATTGACTTGCTTTTCTTTAAGTGCATACATCTGATTTCTCCCTACGCCTAGACTCCTCTTCACTTCTTTCAAGCTGTCTCCGTTCGATACAGCATATTTGATCCTCTTCATATTATTATTCCGTATGTCAGCTGTCTTACGCTTATTGATTAACTACTAAAGCTCCGCTAGTTCTATTCTCTCAGCTGGTGGGGGGGGGGGGAGCGGAGGAGAGGAGATTGTCATGCTTTGTCGTTTCCTAATAAGATCTTTCGTCTACTTGGTAGGTTTACCAGTATCCTGTCTAACCATCGTGCCCCCCACTTTTACTGCACACTCCATGATAATGCGTGTACGATTTTTGCTGGCTTCCTGTATCGTTACTCTGCTTCCTCGGTAAGAGCTTGATATCGGTTCTGCAGCACGATCCTGAATTCGCCAACTTTACGTCTTACTGTTAGCTCATCGATCGTCTTGTTTCTTACTAGCTTTTAGGGTTCCTCCTAAAATCTAGCCTAATTCGAGCTCTTACCATACGGTGGTCACTGCACTTTACTTTTCCAAGCACTTCCACATCCTGCACGGCGCCAGGGTTATCGCATATTATGAGGTATATTTCATTTGTATGCTCCCCATTCAGGCTCCTCTACGTCCACTTCCGGCTGTCCTATTTGCAGAAGATAGTATTCATGGTGCGTAGTTGTTCTGCGAACTCGACTAGTACGTCCCCACTGGTATTTCTATAGCCCAGACGTAGTTCCCAACTGCCTTGTCACCAGCCTGATTCTTCTCTACTATAGCCTTGAAGTTTCCCATAGCTACGGTATACTATGTTTTTACTTCAGCCATTGCCGGTTCAACATCTTCATAGAAGCGTTGACCTAGCTGGTCGCCATGGCTGGATGTAGGGGGGTAGCCCTGTACTACCTTGAGTTTGTACCTCTTATTAAGTCTAATTACAACACCGGCTACCCTTTCATAAGTGCTGTATTATTCGTTTATGTTGCCGGCTATGCTTTAATTGACTAGAAGGCGCACTCCTAGTTTTTTCTGTCCACCAGGCCACGGTAACGTAGGGCGTGGCCATTTTTCAGCACCGCAAAGGCTTCACCTGTCCTCCTAGCCTCACTAAGCCCTATGGCATCCCATTTTATGCCCTCTAATTCCCCAAACAACACCTCTAGACTCGTCTCGCTAGATAAATTTCTCGCGTTAAACGTTGTCAGGTTCAGATTCCCATGGTGGCCTGTGCGGTTTCAGGGATTCTTAGCACCCTCTGCTGCGTCGCAGGTCTGACCGCCGCCGTGGTCAGTTGCTTCGCAGCCACTGGAGACTGAGGGCCGTCGGTTAATTGGCGTATTCATGGGAGGTTGTGGCCGTTACTACACCAGGGTGGCCAATCCTGCTCTGGTGCGGGAGTGCGTAACCCGCAATGGTCGCCGGGGTCAGGCCGCAACCCAAGCATTATTGTGAAATTCCATTAACACGCGGAATTTTAAAAGAGAGAACCCAAATCTTCACTGATTCGAGGGCGGCGTTCAGGGCACACGCCTCTGGCTCAATCGCCGAAGAAGCTTATAGAGAGTCCTCCATGGTAGAGTACTCCATCCACCCACTATCACGTGGTTCCCGGCACATCTGCACTCCCAGCTCGATTCCCTCGCCAACCTCAACGACATCGTACAGGTCTAAGCGCGCGCCCTAACCCACATCGCGGACGCGAATGCGAGTCGAGGTCTTGTTGAACCTAGGTTTGTCGAGTCCCGAGACATTCTTTACACCTATAATGAGGTAACTAAGCACTACTACCTTGACAGGAGAGTCTACTCTCCTCCCCACGGTAATCTAAACAGACCACAGGCTATCACATTGCGCATGCTTCCAACAGGATGGTATCCAAACTTGGCTTTATTTCACTCCATCAATACAGACGGCTATAGTCCGGACTGCCCGAGATGTGGACAAAAATTAATTTAGAAAAATGCTCGGGGGGATGCCCCTCGTTACAGGCAGGCCTGAATAGCTGCGCCGAAGAAGAGTCGAGCCCTGCGGTCCGAAAATCGAATTTTCATGTCAGTTATGAGCTGTCCAGAGAGCCCACGATGCGGCAGTGGGAGCGGTCCGCAGCTTCATCACTTCCCTGAAAAGGGGGTCATCGGAGTCTCTTAGGACCACCAATAAAGTTCCTTGTCTGTCCGTCTGTCCGGCGAAATTCGTCCGGCGCCGGGAGTCGAACCCCGGTCCTTCTGCACGCTAGGCGGATACTCCACCTCAACGCCACCGCTCCCCTCAATATTTTGCTTCAAAGGTATTCGCAGTTATCTCCGGGCTATACAACGGGGAATGTATGACAAGCGCCAGCGGTTCACCAGTTTCGAACACTTATGACCAAATAAACCACTTGGCTTTCGAAGCTTCTGCCTTACGCCGCGACGACAGCAGCTACGACGGAACGCCGTGTGGCTCTACTTGGGTCCAGAGAGCGAGCTAAGACGATAAGGCGAGCCCTTAAGGACTCTGCACGCAAGAGTGCATCTGGATTTGGCCATTTGTGGCATATATTCGTTGAGATTACTCTCGGGGATGTCCGCCACTTCACCGCAGGAATAAGACAAAACAAAAGATGCTGACACAAAGTGTCTTACCATCATCATCAACAACAACAGTATCATCATCAATTTGTACACGCGCCCACCGTCCCAGAGAAGACAAGCTGAACAAGTGGATCCAAGCGACGCAGACATGGTAGCCGTCACCTTCGGGATCCTCCTCGCGGTGTCGACCTGGCTCACGGCTGCGCTCAGGCCCGACTGCCATCTGAAGCCGCAACACACGCTGTGCCTCCGCCCCAACCGGGCGTGCCAGCACATCAGCCGCGGAGTGGACGTCGCTGCGCGAGCCCGCATTCTGAAGCTCCACAACCACTACCGCAGCCGAGTGGCCAAGGGTCAGCTCCCGGGATTCCCGCCAGCCGCCGACATGCAGGAGCTGCTATGGCACGAGGAGCTGGCCGAGGTGGCGCAGGTGCGTACATGCAGGTCATTGCGCGTAATTTGTCATGCACCAGTGCCCTTCCACAACGGTGCACTGAGACCCTTATCAATAGTGCTGTTTGATGACAGACTATTAATACCAAGGACGATTAATATAGGAGGAGGAGGAGGTGCTAATATTTTTATGCCTCAAGTATGCGAACCAACTTCTTTACCTGGTGTTTACAACTGTTTGCCAAACAGGTGAGTTACGAGTGTATCTTAAGTTTGAGCAGCCGGGGATGTTTGACGTCTGTCGAGTGTTCGTCGCACGTTGAAGATCTCCATTTTCTCAAAATAATCCAGTGCCCTCCCCTTCGGCGTCCCTTATAATAGCCCGGGCGTCGCGTCGGTGCATTAAGTCCTCCTCCTGCTCCCATCTCTCCCTCCCCCCCCCCCCCCACCACCGAAAAAAATATCGTGCCTGACTTTTCCACTGGTAATCAATTTTAAATCATCTGGCAATGAAAGTTGGTCGTTTGTCTTTGATATCTTCACATTACTCCGTTTGTAAATAAGGTTCTTCGTTTTCTGTTATAGTTAGTGAGTTTTTTTTCTATGATCTCTTCCTCAGTCCAGTACTTGTAGCGCCTGACATTCATGTAGTGATCGTTCAGCATAGCTGCGATTTGTACCCCTTTTTGGTGAATACCGCGAGCATGCTTTAAATGTGAATTTTAATTCGTGCTCCCTGTGTCTTGTTGACTGCAAGTTTGGTTTGTGCCTGTTTATGCCCAGGAAAGTTCCATAATCATGTTGCAACTGTGCAGTTCGTTGTGACTGGGTATACGGCGTATAATTTTACGGTCGCAGGGAATGCTCCGATCAGGGCTGTATTCAATCGATTACAAGTTTTCTTATTGGGTCTTTGCCATAAGTGTTACGGGGGCGTTAAAAAGTCAACGCAAAGCTACGGTGAGTCGGGCCCTGCGTTTACAGAAAAAAATCGTGGTTGATAGGTCTCTCATAGCACTCGGTAAAGCAGGAAAGTGCAGTGTGCCTTCAGAGGGGCAGCTGAATGTTCATTGTGCATCGAAATGTACTTGCATATCGCTATCTATATTTCCTCGGTATGGCACCGTTGGCCGCATCATCATCAGATACTGCATTACACGCGTCGGAGCATTGCGTAAATCCGAATGAATTGTCAGGCGCTCGAAAACCATCCGAGCGAAACCGATCCGAAACCGGACATCCCAGCCGCGGCATAGGCGGCGGATACACACCACCCACCGAGGCGCCAACTATCACCGCTCATTAGCGCCATGACGCTCGACTTCGCGTCACCTCTCCTAGACCGCCACATCATCTGAATGGAAAAGGTGGCTCCTTGGAGAATGGTACAGGGGAGGATATAGGGCGCGTTCGTAGACCTATACAGGCATGAGTTCATAGTCGGCAGAGCGTCCCACAC
>NW_027526422.1:98093625-98118998 GCF_048455015.1 Haemaphysalis longicornis
CTGCAGGATTACGAAAAGATAAACCGGTTCAAGGTCGAATTAAACGTCGCGTGAGGGACGAAACCCGTAATTGGCTGTTTAGCTGGTTCGTTTATAACAAAAAAAAAGCTATTTTGCTCGGCACAACCACTACTAAAATACCACGTTGTGCCTCCCACGCACCAGATCAGTGTTGTTTTAGCATTCCCATAGAAGCGAATTGATGCCTCATCGCCACGTAGTATAGTGGAACATAAACAGGCCTGGTGTTAAAACTGATTATCCGCACTCCTAGGGTTGCAAGGCTTTATGAAAGTTTGTGCGCTCATAGATTTTATCAGATTACACTGATCCGCAAAGTAATCTAATCGGGGTTATAATGAGCCAATAAATGTGAGAGCTGCGTCTATTTTTACAACCATACACTTTCCATTGAACCCAATCTCTCAGGAAGCGCGTATACCGCCAGAAGAACTGCACCATGCAGTGGCCGCGTTTACGGTGAAAGCCAAACTAGTAATGACCTACCCACCGTAATGAGATTTCGCGCCCATATAGGTTTTTCTCGGTTGCGAAGATGCGCGTAATTTCTTCGGGAGTGGGCACGTTGGGACGAGGGCGTCATTTGCTTTCTGCAAAAATTTCTCAAAGCGTTCAGGGGAGTGGTAAGCCACAGAAATAAATGCGCTTGCAAAAGGCTTAATTAAGTAACACCAAGCCCAACGGCAATTACGCAAACTGTACGTTGTTAAGGGGTTGCCACAGCGTCATAAACCGAATGTCCTGTTTTGGAGTACTGGCTTTAAAGTAGTTATTAAACCGCCTTTCCGTACACATTCCTAAAGAGTAAAATTAATTGGCTGAGTTCAGATTAAGAAAAAAACATATCGACACTTAAAAACATTTACCGCGGTATTCCTTCATATTATCGTTGTGGTACTATACTCTGGGAAATTTTGTGGGAAACTGGTTATAGGTAAGTGTACGGATTGCCGGGCGAACTCAGATATAAGGCAGCTGGGCATGCTGGATATATCGGCAATACGGAGAGGAGAGGTGGGGAAAACAGCGTGAAGAACTTTTTTTTCTTTTTGAAAGAATCCCCAGGAGGCGGTGCCACCTGGGAGCAGGTGTAGAAAATGCATGTGCAGACGGTTAAATAAATAGACGACCGTCTCGTCTCAAGTCGATTGCGCAAATACAGCCAAAAGATGATTTAAAGAAACCCGATTTTACAAAGATCCCGATTTAGCCAAGATATCCTGATCCCCCCTCACACGCCCATAGGGCACAATGTTTTGACTTGCTCAAAATAACGAAACCAATATCATGACGTGTCCCCGTTTAACGAAGCTTTTCTAAAAAAATACAGCGCAAAAAATCTGGCGAAGCTTGTACTAGGTCGCACAGGGGTTGAACCATAGCGAAACTGCAGGATTTCTTTCTAATTGAGCACGGAAAGACACATCACCACCCCCTGGTACAGCCTTGAAATTGTTTATTTACATGTTCCGTCATCGCCTTGCGCTGTGCTAGTAGAAGTCATCGTAAGATGCATCGATATCGTTGTGTTTCTCATGCCATATAGAGTTTAATACTAATACAGTGTAGCCCATTTATAACGAACCCACTTACAGCGATATAGCGGTTATAACGAAGTGATCTTGATTTCCCGTCCCAATTATAGCGGTCTTATAATAGTCCAGATATAGCGAAAAAGCGGTTATAGCGAAGAAGTTTCAGATTCCCGCTTACTTCGTTATAACCGGGCTACACTGTATACACTAGAGGGAAATCTGGCGCCACTGTCTACGGGAGCCGCGCTTTGGCGAGCGTTCCGTCATGTACCGGGCAGGCACGTTCCACTTGCCCTTGGCATGGCTCATAAAGAGGCTGAAAAGTTGGCTGTGGCTGCAAAAAGCAACAATATTACCGTAGACTGTTCGTCAAATGTGTTTTGTTATTATAAAATTAAACCTCCAGAAAGATTAATTTGTGAATAATTATGTAGAAGCTTGATGCACGATGAACAAGAAAGAAATGTTACCCGTTTTGTTTATTTTGGCTTCGAGACAAAAAGAAGCCATGGCTATCTAAGCCAAGTAGACGAGGAACGTCGCTAGCAGCAACGGCGCCGCCCACGGCAAACCGCGACTGCAGCGACAGATTTTCCTCAAGTATATATTAGTAGGAAACTTAACGTCATGCCAATTATTGCATGCGCGGTAGCGCTTCACAACAGCTGGGGCGCAGCTGCAGTGCGTACTTGCACGACGCAGGCGCAGCGTTGCTAGAGTCACGTCGAGGTTCCGTGGAGCAGGTTTTGCGTCAGCTGTGGCGTTGTTGGTTGCTAGGCAGCGTGAGACGATCCTCGAGGTTTCCGCCATTTTTTTTTTTTTTTTGGCTAAAGCCACTGCGCGTACCGGGGATCTTCGGCGGTCACCGCGGGGCACGCGCGGGGCACGCGCGGAACCGCAACAATACAACAGGTCCGTTGTTAAAAGTCAATTAATGGCCTATTTTATATAGAACGCCTCAAAATTGATTAATGGCGCGCCAAAGGTAACATCGCGCATCAACTTTGTTCCGGTTTTACGAAATTGCGCGGAGCAGAACTGCAGTTGCAATTTTGAGGTGATCGCCAAACGCCGCCAGCGGAATAAAAAAGTTTCTTTCGCCCGTCATAGATGCCACTGGCGCTGTTCCAATTCGGTCTTTGGCGGTAGGATTCTTTTTTTTTTAGATGCAGAGCATCTGATTCACTCGCCTTGTCCCTCCGGCGTCGTTGTCGTCGTCGGCGTTGTCCGCCCCTCCCCCATTCTCCTCGCCGCGCCAGCTGCGCTCTCCGCCGCTCACCCCCTCTCCTCTCCGATAGCGAACACTCTCTCGCGAGGGGCATTGGATTGGATTCGATTGGATTGGCTTGGCTTGGCTTCGCTTGGCTTGGCTTGGATTGGATTGGATTGGATTGGATTGGATTTGGATTGGATTGGATTCAAGTGGTTGTGTTGGATTGTGTTGAGTCATAGCCGCGGCACGTTGCGTCATAGCCGCGGCAGACGCGCTGGGGCCGGCGCATGTGCAGTACTCTCTCTTCCGCGGTTTCCTCTCCTTCGGGCGCGCTGCGCATATAACCGGTGTGCCGTTCTACGGCGAAGCAACATCCACGCTTGGCTCAAACACCTAGAGTCCACGCCGCTTTACAAGTACGCCAACGTCGTCATCGACTGGGACCGGCTTACGCAGTCCCCTCAACGTTATGCGCGCTATAAAACGCGGTCCCTTCGCCACTCCGCCTATGCGTCGCATCTACACAGGGGTTCCCGCGAGGGGAGGTGGGAGTTTTTAAGGCGTGCTTTGTCTTGTTTGTTTACCATCGTTCTGGGGGTAATTCTCGCACTTTCGCGCTTGTTTTACATCGGCGTCTGTGAGAAATCATGTAGGTTTTGTGAAGTTCAAGGTTCAAGTTGTTAGGCCTACAGTCCGCCCAGCATTGCTACTCATGTGCGGGGATGTGGTGTGTACAAGCAAGCGGACCACTAAAACTTGTGAGGAGTTTGTCGGACTTCAAGCACGGCAAGAAAAAAAAATACTTACTTTAAACGAGAATGCGGACACAATTAGTGAAGTAACAAGTGGGCAAAAGAAAGGCGACATTGCTGCAGCACATGGTATTTCAGCCACTAGTCTTTCTACTACAATGAAAGGGAAAGACGACACCCTCAGCGCCAATTGGAAACCCGTCTCCTAAGGAAGTGTTGATGCCTAAGTGGCGGCTGAAGACGCTCACGCAGACGTTGGAGATATCTAAGCTGCTTTGGCGAGAACTGGTTAAGTGATGGATACCCTGAAATGCTGCCAAAGTTTGCCGGAAATGCATGAGGATACGGAAGACGCAATGGGTGCTTTACAAACTTGCGAGGAATCCTCACGGCCGTTGCTTACAAAGCGCGCGCAAGGAAACATTGCCGTCTTCTTCGGTGGAAAATAAATTTGTGTTCAGGTAACAATTTTAGTAGTCTCTTTTCGGCGCGCGGTGCGAAATTTTATTTTCGAGCATTTACGCTTCGCCAATACGACGACGCATAAGTTTGCTGGATAGTATGTAATAGAATGTAACGAATTATTCTCGATCTAACAAAATAATTCACAACTCCCTTCAACTTCGTTACATTAAGTTTCGATTTAATATGTTCTTTTACCCCTTCCCAATTTCCTATATATGCGTTATTGAATTCAAGTCGATTCGATTCACTGCTCACTCAAGAGCAATGATGTTTGGAGGCATGGACAAAAGGTCATAATGGGGTTTGACGGGGTCTATGCCCCCTACATGTCAGACAGCGAGGGCTACATAGGGAATGTACATACTTCACACGGTAGACGTCGTAATTGTTTTTACAACATTGGGAACACCGAGAAAATCATTGACAAATAATGTTCACTACAAAACTAGAAAGGAAGCACGCAATCGCTATCAGTTAACAATAACTTCACAAAACCTAGTTACAACGAGCAAAGAACCAAACACTTCAAGAGTAACACATCTTTATGTAAGTGCGGCTTTTGGAAACAACGCAAAACGTTACACATTGGCTTGAAAAAACAAAACACCAAGGAAAGAAAGAGAAAAGGCTGCAAAGATTTATAGCAGAATATTACAAAATCAACTAATCAGAAGAATAGTATTTATGGTAGGCTCTCTTCACCCGCGTGCAGGAATCGTTTGGCTGCGCATGCATACAAGACCAACATTTCAAGGAAATTGAAGCTAAAAGAGAGCTGGGCCGATGCATAACATATCATCATGTTGTCTGGACGAGGTTCCTGTCTTGTAAAAATCGCATGACCTGGAAGAGTTCCTTCTTACATTGATTTTAAGTTTACATGTCTCTGGTGCCTGTTTGTTTTGTTTGTGTTTGTTTCATAAAAGCGATTATACAAGCTCCACAAATTGTGCTTCAGGGCGCGTTCGTGTGTGACGCCCCGGATTGTAGTGCAGGAAAGGGTACGGGGCGTCCACGCCTGTTTCACGCTTGCGGCCTTTTCTGTGTCAATAAGCTTCTCGTGTTGCTGCAAGTGGAATATTTCTATTCACGGCACTCTAATCTACCTTTGTAGGCCAACTTGCGTTTACACTTAATCAGTGACGAGTTTTAAGGGGAAGAGGGGGGTGGGGACAGAAACGGCCGCTTTTCCTAGGTGACCTATAATAACCTAAGAAATTAGTGTTTCAGCCGCCAATATGTGCCAATGGGCAGTCCCCTGGGTGCATAAATAACGATATTGGATATAAGTGCCGTTACTTTTCTATGATTAATAACATTGTGTGAAGTACAATGAAGATTATTATTATGGTATTATTACTATTATTCATCTACTATAATATCATACTGATCATCAATATCATACCTGAAAAGAAAACTTACCACAGCTCCCCCCCCCCCAAAGGCACACTCACAAATCCGTCCCTGCACTTGAGTGCACCTTTAGTGTGATAATTCTAATTAAAAAACATTGGAGGGCGCCTTAATGGAGGGCGCCTTAATTATTTACTTGGAGGCCGCTTTAAAAAGAAGAAGAAAAGTAACCACCGGAAACAATGAACCATGAAAAATAAGTGTCTTGTAGAGGCCTGCTAAATAATGCTTTTTAGTACGAGGAAAAAGCGCAGCGCTGGCGCATGGATGTGTGAGATTAGCAGGCAACACCTGAAGGACCTGTGCGAGTCACTACTATGCGAATTCACTGTTGCAAAGCTCGCTTATCCTGGCTGTTGTAACGCTCTCACACTCTGTCCTCTCCTGTGTAGGTAAGCATGCGTACCCTTTGGATGGACAACAACATCAAATATGCCATCGACTACCCTCGGGTGCACGACCAGTTGATTCCCGACTACATCATGGCTGAGCCAATGTTTCCAGAGGTGAGAGCGTGTGCGGAGAACTATCCACCTTAATTCAGCTATTACTGCTCATAACCTGGTTGCATTCATACTTACGGGGGCTGTCGGCTAAGGAGGAGGAGGTATTAAAATGTTATTTGAATTGGGGTGTCGTCCCTTTGTGCGACGCAGCCTTATCCCACGAAGCCTTTCTCCTTTGCTGCTCGGCAAGAACTGTCCACCACTCGTTGCTGATCTTGAGGGCGTTAGGGTGTCGACTGGTCCTCTCACGACTCTAAGAAAAAAGCGCATGGTAGTTTCTCATTTTAGGAAGAACCAGGTATGTATCCTATATTTCTCCCCGGGAATGGGGAAATTTCCTGCTTTTAAATATGAGGAACGTGTTTACCCATTGTAAATGAAGGAAGGTTTCCTCCTATCGTGAGCCAACAAAGAAACATTCCACCCCTAACCCAGCGTGGCGGCGCTACCCGAACAAGACTTGTTTTGCGAGAAAGGCCTAGCGAGCTCACCAGTTTTACGATCGAGTTAGTAGATACAGGTGGGTTTCTGTGGTTCTGCGCACTTAATATGCACTTACACAAACAAAATATTATCTACCGAGCTCCACAACTGCGGTTAGCAAACTATGACGGCATCCGAATGTACAGTGCGCAACACCCTTATCTATAACACTGAGTTCAGTTTCAACTGGTTACCTCTCAAAGCTGTGGACTCAAACTTGTCGCCAAAGATGTTGAGGTGAAAATATATGGTCAAGACTTCAGAATGACACAATAGTTTTCGTCAAATGTTTTTCGGCCGAGGCAAGATAAGGCTATAGGTACGAAACCTGTGTTATAGACAAGGGTGTTGCCCTCTGTACATTCATTACGCGGGGCAACGCGAACACGCTGCTGGAAACAGTGCAGAAGTTATAAGATTTCATTGAAAATCCTTCCTTTATTTCTAACCCTGCCTTTCCACGACACACGAGACCACAAAGCCCCATTGCGGCCGTTTGAAAACAACCAGTTGTTGTTCACAAAACAATGGTATTCACGTATAATTTCCACCAAAGCATCGGTCAAGCAGCTCATCTCACTCGTTGTGAATGCTCACACTCTGCGACCGATACAAACACATGCAGGTCATCTCCAACCGTCACAATCGACGAAAAAATGCCGTGAATACCTGATCGATCGGAACGAGACATAGGTGGTATGTATTGAACAGTTTAGCTGTCAATTTCTTCTCTTGGTAACACTGGAAACGGTCACAGACATGGCCGAAGCGCCACGGACATGGAGCGGCTTGTGCCAGCCGAAGAAAAACAAAACACCGTCGTGCGTCGTCTGCTCCGTTCCAACTCAATTCTCAACGTTGGTGTCAGCAGAGATGCTATTAATCGCAGTCACATTGGAGTCAAGGCATTACTTGTCGTTCCGTGGGGTAGAGTTTGTAACGTCTAACACACAGCACGTGCTTAGCACGGACACGTACCGCCATCCCGCATGCGTGCCTCGGCAGTGAATGCAAACTATACAATAAAATGCGCAGATGACACTGCCCGCCATCTAGGGAGCTCGAAGTAAAGCAATCGCAATTGTGGGCAACCCAGCGTGAAATAAACGCTCTTCACAGCAGCCATGGCGGCTGTCGTTGCCCACGCTCCCCCTGGTTCAAACATAACAAGGGCAGACCGACGCAGGCTTTACGGATTATCAACCGCTGCTTGAGGCGAACGGGTGGATCGGTTAGCTAACTACTCGCAGTCAGTTCATTTCCCTGGCGATTATGTTCGAACCTGGCGCGCTTTCCCGATAGCAACATTTTAAACAAAGGGTTACTACTCCTTCCACTCTTCCTCCGCGCACGGAGAACGGGAGACTGGAACGTCGGGAAATATCGCTCGTCCGATTCGGCATAATGCGTATTTTCGGCTTGTAAACAGACACTCAACAGAAGCGTATATTTTCTCGATAATACTTCTCTCGGACAATGGGTTTAATTTTTCCCGTTCTTGTGAAAAACGAATCGAAAAAAGTTTGTTTACAAATAAACGGCCTGAGGGGTGAACTTCGCATATGCCGCATAGTGCAAACTTGGAATTGGGTGTGTTCCTGCAGATGTACGCTCTGCTGCTGAAAGCCAAAGGCCACAACATCGAGACGGTTGGAGGGGAGTTCAGCAATGTCCACGGCGTACACCGGAAAAACGGTCGCCTGTACGCGAACGCCGACTACAGAAGTGGTGGTGACGTGTACGGTGGCTGACAACGTTGACTCTGGGACGCGTTCACTACTGACCGCCCTTTCCAAGCGCACCGCCCTATCATCATGAGCATCCACAAAACGGGAATCACCGCACTTCACGTTACGAATAAAATTGTTGTTGACGTATGCTTCCTCTAACTGTTGCATTAATCTATTGGTTGTATGAAAGTATCTCAAGTACACCCATCGATTCTCGTGAATATATCAACGGATGGAGGATCGACTTTACGTCAGCCATTAGACGGAGACAAAAGCATCAAAGAAATGCTTCCTAGGATGGAGCCACACCTCCGAAAGAAGGTATAATATGATTGCCCAGCATACTTAACCCACAGCGATAGTTTCTGCATGCCCCATGGTAATATCACCGCACTAATGAATAAAAGCGAGGCTCAATTTTCCCGTCGAAAAACTAGTAATAACAATTATTATTATTAGTTTATAATCGTCGTAATCATCACTGCCCCGTACATCACCACATTTCAGCGGCATTACGTCTCGCCTTTTTAAAGGAACTGAATTGGGTAGGCTCCTACTCCAGATGTTGCAGAAGGTTATGCGGTTAGACAAGCTGGTGCTGATCACGGGAACACATTACAGCTTGAGGACAGACAAAGACAGACTGAGGGAAGCGCTTGCCCCGTGTTCTCTCTTATTTTTCGTCTACCTAAACACTATCATGCGTTCCGGTGTTTCACTCCCCCCTTTCCGTGTCTTCTTTGCGTGGCAAGTCACATGGTGTAAAATCAAGCCTCAAGCTCACGGCCTCCGAATGAGTCCATAAGTGCTTGAAGCTCCAATTTCTGCAGGTATGTAGGCACTGCTGCTTGTCTACATAGGGCGCCGCGCAACCGGCGCCAGGACTCCCGCGCATGTCGTTATTAATTACGAAACATTATTTACGAAATCACCTGTCACAAACGTGCAGTAGCACCTAATTCGCGATTACAAGTTCATAGGTGGCTATGTGTTCTGCCCGCGCAATGAGGCGCTATTTCCATTCATTCTAGCAACCGCCCGCTAATTAGAACTCCACCTAATTCAAACAATTCTTTGCTCCCATTTGAGTTCCGATTAACGAGCTTATACTGTACCAATATCTCCACCTCCCCTAGAAACGTAAAACGTTAGATTGGGCTGAAGTAGTCATATTCTAGCCGGTTTTGTAGTTCAAAGTATTAAAGGAACGTATGGCTTCGCCTGTTAGGCAATGGTTAACCTCCCGTTTCCCCTAGATACATTTTATTATAAAATCTACGCCGCATATCAAATAACCAATACGGAAGAAGATGGACACGGGTAGCATTGACATCAAGTTGCGTGGTCTGCGAATTTGCACAGCTATCAACACCGGAATATATTGGCATGGAATCCGAGCTAGGGCTATTCATTCTTAATGCGCAACCACAAATTTAAGTAAATGCCGCCCCAATTTCTACGTGGGCCTCTAACGTCATTCTGATTGCCCCGATAAGATTCCGCCGTTCATTGCAGCGTCTTTTTTTACGTTAGCAAGAAATAAAACAGCGGTGCGTGAAATATTTTGTCGCACGTAAAACATCCTCAAATGATCCAAAGCCATCTGTTGCCTTTGTACTACAGACCGTCTCATAGCCTAGAAGAAATGCAGTAATAAAGCTTTCTTTTGAAATTATTTCCGTCGCCCTGGAGGCGTCGCCTCTGCGGGACGCCAGTGAGCGTGCGAGTAACACGGGCATGCAAGCTGATCACCTAAACACGCGTCAAAACAATTCTCGGGACACTTAAATCTTGTTCTATGCTTTGGACGCCAAAGCCCGACGTCTCTTCTGAAAGTACCTTTTATATGCATGTCCACCCACTGAAACTGCAGCCATGGCATTTCACCGTTCTTAATCTAACCTAATTCATTTTATTCCATCGTAATCAACCTTAAAACGTCTTAATCGAACTTTATGCATTTTTGCTCCACTTCAAAGCCCCTTTACCTCACCCTTATCCCTTCGAATCATCTAAACTCCTTTTATAAATCTCCTTAATCTACCTTAATCCCACTTTAGTCATCGTCACTAGCTTTCACTCATCGATCACTATTTCTGCTCAATTCCACTTAGTCTACCTCATTATGTGTTATACCCATTGGTATATGGCCCACTCGGTGATCGTAGAGCATTATCGCTAGTTACTTTCTGTGCACGGTAGCAGGCCTCAGTTCTGTTTGGCATTTCTTGCCTTTTTGTACCGTTTGTGACGATCCCGCAGTCACTGAGGGTCATATTCCAATGAGATATGCAAGATTCTCGCTTAATAAATGAGCTTATTTATTTAATCGACGTATCTACAAATGACTTACAATCATAGCATGAATTCAATTTCCTTGGTACCATGGTAAGCGGCGCGTCAGTCTCATTATACTGAGGTCGTGAGTTCAAGCCTCATGGGTATGGTTTTGTTTTCTTGGTGCGTTTGCGCAAGTTCAGCTTTTAGGTACGCAGTGTTCACATCGTGCATATGTGTTTGCGGTTATTTTGGGTGTTCATTGCATCAGCTTACCAACCAATTAAAACAACCTCACTTTGAGCATGCATGTTTTTAGCAGTGTTGGAAAGCTGACTTTCTCAAGAGGCACGTTACCAAAGTCGGAGACGACCCTTTTTAATACACCCATGGAGAAGCACGTCTTTATAGTATAAAAAAACAAATACATCAATATAGCAGTGATAACAGAAAAGCGGAGTACACTGTAAAGCACCTATTTATTAAAAATGTATGGCCCGCAAGGTAGTTTTGTTGCAGTAGTTATTAACCTAAACACACCATAGACAGACATAAAAGTATTATGCCAAATAAACAGCGCGCCCTGTGGGCAGATGGGTGTAGTGGTTTCTTTTTTGATTCCTGAGCAACATGGTACGTGGGAAGACTTTTCGCTTCATTTTGTGAACAGAGCCATGTCATAGTGCGATGAAGTAGGTAGGTGGAGGACGAGGAGGAAAAAAACTTTATTGCTGGGAAGAGATCTATTTTAGTTTTCCCAATTGCGAGGAGCCCCTATACCAGTCCCCCTGTAGCTTTGGCTGCTCCCCAGCTCGTCTTGACCAGGCTGCGGTGATCTTTCCTGGCAGAGCTGGACAGCACGACTTCTCAGGGTTCGGTCACTGGATTGGCGTTTACGGCTGTTGTTTCAGTCTGAGAGAGTACGTATACAATATGATGTGAAAAATAGCCTTTTCTCAACCTCATGGTGGGAATTTACTTGAAGGGTAGATTACAGGTCATATGGCGTGCGGGTAACTGAAATGTGGGTGTACATGTTTGCCCGCAGTAGCCGTAGGACGAATTCGAAACACCCGGTGCATCCAGCTAATTAGGGAGTCATGATCATCAGCGTTATTGATGAGGACATGCGAGAACGAAGAACCGCGACGCTGAACACACGACGCCTTCTATTGAAGCAGATGAAGCAGCAATAGCGCTAGCCATCACGCCAACCGCCAAAGCCACACGCCTAGCAATGATTGATTTGTTATGAGGATTAACGCACCGACGCTACAAGGGCGGTGAGGCGCGCCGTAGTAGAAAGATTCGCATTAATTTTGACCACCTGGGGATCTTTAACGGGCTCCTAAATCTCAAATGAATGGGCGTTTCCACTGTTAGCCTCGATCAGAAACGCGGGGGCCGCGGCCGGTAATCAATGCCCCGCCCTCGGGCTCAGCAAACATTTAACAGTATCTGACTCACAAAAATACATGAGCGTCACTGCGGAACCGAACGAGGCGCGACAGGAAGAGGGACTACAAACAAGGGCTGTCCCTCTTCTTGTCCCTGGTTTGTTTTCGCAATGTGAAGCTCATGGAGTACCAACTAGATAATACCTCGCGCTCACAAGCTTCCTTTCTTGGCTTCAGGAAAATCCGAATATCCAAAATCGCCCGTCTAATAACGACCAAGCATTCACCCAGTCAGAGCGCAGCTCTTTGGACAGGAATGAACGAGCGCATCCGTCAGGCCGAGCTATAATTGTGAGGATTCCACCACCATAGGGTGACCAATCCACAGATACTGCCCCAATCCCTCTGACCTACGATGACATTCAACACGAGCCATTAAGCCACCGCTCTATCCTCCGCCGCGCAGAGCGGACGGCCCAGGAGAAATGTAGAGTGGAGTGAGGTCGCCGAGCCAGCTGCATCCGTGAGCGGAGAAGGTGACGTCGCCAAGGAGACGTGTCCCCGTTTCTCATCAGCGCCCTTTTTACCGGATTTTAGCTAGGTTCAAATTGTTGTTGAGAGGTCAAGGTTATACCACAGTACTTAGCACCGAAAGTAAGAATTGGCCGCATACAATATTTTTTACGAAGAAAAGTGATCCATTGTTGCATCAGAGGGCTTCCCGAATGCGCCACACCCGAAGCAACACTTCTATAGGATTTACTTTTTGAGATTCGCATCAGCCCTCACAGCCTACCCAAGACACGCATATTCAACCAGCAAGTCTGCATCCTTCCTTCCCAGGCTGGCGAGGGGGCTGTGCTCCTTTCGGTCCTGGTCACTTCCCAAACATTACTGCGTCCCTATAGACAATAGCTCCGGCTCCTCATTCCTAATTGCCGAAACACACTGAAATTACGCTCCGTAGGATCCTTAATCTCACCTGGCCGCACCGCCTGTGTTCAACCAAATACCCTGCAGAATGCTAGGTTTGCTTGCCACCAGGAGCGCTAACAACTACTAAAAAAAAAAATTGGCCGCGTATCTGCTCCTTTCCTTGCAAATGTCGTCAATCTTTATCGGCTTTTGCGAAGTAAATGCCTCCCTTCGCTTTCCCGCTCACCTCTCATGTTGTTCCTCTTGCGTCGCGCTCCTCCCAAGGTAAAGACGCCAAAGGTTTGCTTAAGTCATTTTAAATTTCCCGCGTTCCATTGCTCCAAACCGGGTGTCTCGATGCGAACGCTGCCGTACGGCGAAGACGCGCGTTAATCGAGGCGCCCTACTTCAACGTTTTTAGAACCGCGTTTCCCTACTCCGCGTGCGTTGCAAGCAGAACGTGGAACCTATCTAGTGGAACCTTGCGTAACTGTTGCCGGTTGATTTTTTAAAATGGCGCCAGAAGCCATAGTGGCGCGGGCGACAGCAGGCGACGGCGGAGTGAATTCTTTTTCTGCAGTTGATGAAGTATTTTTTTCGCAAAAGTCAAGCATGTTTGATTTTTTTATAAATGAACACTGCAAATATCACTTCTGTATTGATTTGTTGTCTCATATTTGCGTAATGTCTTGTTCTTCTTCAACAATGTTGACAAGTATGAACATTACACCGGACATAGACGGGTAGATTTAGCTGCGACTACATAAGTCTATTGCGCAGGCATTGTTTTGCTTTGGCCGTGTGGCTGAATCGAGTCACAGACAGACAGACGGACAGACAGGCATACAGACAGACCAAACTTTCTGGGTTTAAGTAGCCCAAGAAAGACTATCGTCTTTAATAAGGTAGAAGTATTGAGAAGGAACTGCAAAAAACAAGTAAACATCTACGACTCAGTTGGACGCAAAAGTTTGCCGCAAAGGAACAGCACCACTTCGGGAATAGGTTAAAAGATGGACAAATCTTGAAATTAAAAAATCTTTAGCGCACTACTCAAAATATGTACACCAGAATTCAGTCAGACCAGTTATAGTTGCCTTAGAAAGGCTACAACTGAAGCAGTCAGTAAATTCTTGTGGCTAAGAAGGGAAGCACTAGTGACACTTTGGTTCCTAAATTGGTGAGCTCACGGCCGAATCTGAACAAAGCATCAAGTTCAACGCAAATCCCTGCACGTGAAGTAAAAAGAAAACTGTTCACGACTGCGCTTATCACTAATCTACATTTGTAGAGCGCCATTTCCGGCGCACTGAAGACGCAAAAGGGAGAGAGTGAGAGAAATAACGCGCAGTGGTTGCAGACTTGAAGCTCCTGTACGACACTAATGCAGGTCTCACGATTCACACATCATACTTCCGGCATGGAACGAGCTAAGAAGCCCATGACTCTATGACGATCTTAACCACCCTTCGGTTGATCAGGAGAGGAAGAAGGTGTGGTGGTTGAAGTGGTAATTTAAAAAGTCGTCGGAGCCCCAGAGACCAGTGACGAGTTTTCGGGCAATCCAGTAAATAATTGAAAGTGAAGTTGCAGGCACACCACAAAAGGACTAAAATCTCTCGATGAGTTCTAGGCGAAAAAAATAACGCTGGAATCGGCTATATCCAGTCAAAAAATGTGTAATTTGTTTTGGTGGCGGGAAGATGAAATGAATATCTAGCACACTTGGAGCCCATTGATAAAGTTCTGTGTCGGCATTTTTCAAATGCGATTCTTTCTGTCGTGCCAAACGACCAGCCTACATCAGCGAGGAGCGCGCCATATGCTAGGACACTTGGCCATGCAAAACTTCTTCCGCACATTGGAGTGAACTGGTACGCGAGATAAAAACACAGGCAGTGAGCCATAAATGATTTTTTCCAGTTGATGCATGAACGCAGACTGATTCAAAGGGTAACTGACATGCAATAAAATGGATAGAGTGTAAGAATATATATTTAATGAACAAGAAGGCTTCTTGTCAAGGGGAAATTTGTAAGTTTTTATGGCTATTGCTTCTGAATTAAAGGAAGTAGTCTATGACGCCAGCCAACACGCCTGCACAGCATACGTATATGCGATCCGGTCTGTTGAGTATTACAAAAGCTACTCCGGCCACTGTATATGTGTGGCATCAGCCGTGCAAATATCTAGAGCCGGGATACGGAGGTTTCAGTGGGTTTCTACACTAGTGATACGGGCATATTCAAAGCAAAATCGTCGAGAAGGATGGGTGGCAATGCTAATAGGGAGATCTACGTCAGACTTAATAAATGGGGTCGAATGAAATGTGCACGGTTGCCGGTATCAGAACAACAAAAATATCTTTACTCAGATGTGAAGGTGGATTTTCAGCTGGGCGTGGTGGCAATAAATTCAAGGATGGCTGGGACGTTTTGTAAGCTTCGGTGAACTGAAACAATGGTGATATCAGTAAGTATAGCACTCTAGTTTTCAACGTATATCGCTATATAGCCTACATTTTTGCTTGGAGGTCGACTAGATTATGTTGCTCACGGAGGTTGGATCAATTCACTGATGTGTGCACCCTTGCAAAATTATCCAGGGAAACTGGCATTGTTCTGCTATTGTTTTCAAGGGATTTGCCTGGACATCAAAGGTAACGTGAATTGAGAAAAGCCAAACCAAGGAGTTTCAGTTCTGTCACCCGCTTGACCACAGTACCGTAAATTTTTCTCGTTGGTTTTCTCACCCCAACTTAGAACCCTTAGATAACAGGAGGCACGAACCCTTAGCTGGGTTACAACAGAAGCTTCGCAGCCAGCCGCAGCCCAAGTAATAATCTCAAAGGGAGGCCTCAGCAGTAGTGTATTCCAAGTTCTGTAGTGTGCGAACTCGGATGATGAGGACATTTTCATCTGCTAATGCTTATATGAAGGCATCTGGAGGCGTTAATAAATGTAGCGTTTTAATCGCGTAGGTGTTCCATAAAAGCGGCCTGATGGGAAAGCCCTGAGGAGATCCCTTTGTCGTCACTTTGGAGACGCTTGAAAAAATATGTAAACATAGACGCGGCGATCTACCGAAAATGATTTTAGGAGGTAATGAATGTATCCCGGGCAATTGTGACAGCGTACAAAGTAGAGTATGTGAGGGCCCCACATTTTATTGAACGACCGGAGTAAAAATGTGATGTCTGTTTCCCTGTAGACCCGTACCAATCAGGAACCCAATCGCCCGGGGTAATGTTGATTCGGCAGGAAGCCCATCTGGGCGATGGGGTTAAAGTTCCCTGAAATTGTGGCTGAATTAACAAACTCGAAGCGTTTCGATTCGACGAAGGGAAATTATTTATTTATTTATTTATTTATTTATTTATTTATTTATTTATTTATTTATTTATTTATTTATTTATTTATTTATTTATTTATTTCGGTACCATCAATACCCATGGGGCGTTACAGAAAGGAGTGGGGTTTGGTACAAAATAGTGGGAAAAATAACTACATAAAAGGAAAGTTTGCATTGGAAAAATGCGTACCCATAATTACAAAAACAAGAACAACTCACTAAAAATGTATGTAAGTATATGCAAATGTACAGGATATATAAAAAATAATACTGTAAAGTAAGGGCCAGAGTGCCATAAGCTAGGGTAACACAGAACTGCACTTGTGAAAAATAGCAAAAGAAATTTTCAATGCCATTAGAAGGCAAGATTTACAAACACACAAAGCAATAAACACATGGGAGGACACTACTATAGCACAGATAAATGTCGTTCAATTGCTGAACGAAACGCGTGCATCGGTTACTGTAGCTATCGCGCTTGGCAGGTGGTTCCAAGCGTCTAATGTTTTAGGTATGAAGAAATGGCAACGCAGATTAGTACGACAATGAGGGATGTTCACTTTGAAAGGGTGGTCTATGCGCGATGATATGTATGCTGGGCTGGAAAGAAGTTCATTTTTTAGCTGTGGATTGAAGTCGTGAATTTTATGAAAGAGGTTAAGCCATGACAGCTTTCTACAAAGGGAAAGAGGAGGCAGGTTTAGCGTTCGTTTCATTGATGACATACTGGCCTAGCGAGCATAATTACAAAAGAGAAAGCGTACACTGCGGTTTTGTACGGATTCTAGGGCGTTAATAACTTGGTATTCATGCGCTGTGTCTCACACTGAACACGCATACTCGAGTTTAGGGCGGAATAGTGTCTGGTAAAGAACTATAATTTTAAGTTAGATGGAGCCATAAAAAATTACGTCCCAGATATCCCAGTTGTAAGGTCCACTTATGAGATCAGCTGCCAGGAGCCCGGGCTGCACGTGAGAACCCGCCACTCTGCCTGGGGGCTCAGAACAGTGGACTCTACGCCACAGCCGTCGCCAATTCGTCACGGCGCACACGGGAGACGGATTGTCTGGCCCACCGAATACCACGGGGATAATCCCCCATTGAGAGCGCGTACGGCGCCGCCGGTTTCCGAGAATCGTCGACGTGACACGCGGAGGTGGTGGAATTACCAGCGTCGAAGCACGCGCCGCGCGAGACACCATTGTTAACGCGCCCCGGCCGGCACAGTGCACTGTCGCCGCCTTTCGCTATCACCCCGCGGGGTCGCGCGCACTTGCTCGCCCGCGGGCGTGCCGTTGACCCAAAGATGGCGGCGCCTCATTGAATATTCCGTAGCGCGCTGAGTGACAGCTGTCTACGTGAATTTGGGCACTCCCTTAAGCGGGATTCACACGACGGAGGAACCCTCTCACGGAGGCGGACGGATATGTGACGTCAACAGCACGTGACCGGATTATCCGGCCTGGCGGCGCATCCACACGTGCGGAGCTACGCGGAGTGAATAGCAGACGACAACGTCGAGGAACAGGTTCCATTCCCCGCCGAGGGCCACCGCCGTCGAGCGAAAACATGCGGAGGCATTTTCTTTCGCGGAGCCACCGCGGGCTATCCCCACCGAGGGGCGGAGCCTAAAACCGGTCACGTGAGCGGGTCCCGCGGGCCAAAATGAGAGGGTTTCTCCGTCGTGGGAATCCCGCTTTACGCGTGTACGAACGCTACAGGGGCGTTCCCGAGAGAGTGTGATCTCGAGATGTTATAAGGCCGAACTTGGCCGTTAGAATCATTCTTGTCTGAGCACTGAGCTGGGCAGTTCCCGGCGGGACAAGGAGTCTCGACCGTTAAAGCTAGGTTGGGATTTGTGAGCCCCCTAGGCTAGAGGTTAAGATCGTGTCGGAGGTTTAGGGTAGAGCGCCGTACCGGGCAACTAGACGGATATTGCGGCGAGATAGAGTCTCGGCCGTCGTTTCTCGAGCGGTTTGTGTACGCTCCGAGGATAGGAGAGTTAAACGAAGTTGAAGAGCTCGAGTGGTTTGTGCGCACTCGGAGCTAGCGTCTAGGTGAAATTTGAACTTTTTCCTTTATTACTCATGTACCCAGTTTTCCCATTGTAAATAGCTGTATATAAATTCTTCGTTTCATTTAATCAACCCCAACGCCTTGAGTTGGTCAATTCGACCGCCGTCTCCAAGAACTTCAACCCTGCCAGCCTCCTGCCAAATCAACCGGAGCCCGGGCGATTGGGTTCCTGATCGACACCGGACTTCGGGGAAACGAACCACAACCATCTTTACTCCAGTATTCGGTTAACATTGTTGATAATATAATTAACATGTGTTTCCCAGGATAAGTTATTAGATATGTGTTCTCCTAAGTACTTGTAAGTAGTATATTTTTGAAGTTGTTGTCCCTGAATCGTGTATAGTGTCGGCAATGTTTCAGCAAGATTAGTTCGTCGCGAAATTCTCATCATTTTACATTTGTTAGTATTTAGGCGCATTTGCCAGTTGTCACACAAATTAGTTACTTCATTAAGGTCAGATTGCAGTGTTAATGAGTCAGCCGTAGAAGAAATCACTCTGTATAAACGCAGTCATCAGCAAATAATCTAATGTGAGATGAAATGGTATTAGGAAGGTCATTGATGTAAATGGGAAACAAGAGGGGGCCGAGCACGGAACCTTGGGATACGCCGGAGGTGACTGGCCAGAAATATGAATCGTAATCATTGGCTGTAACAAACTGTGATCTCTCGGTTAAGAAGTTTTTAATACAGGCTAGAATACAGGAATCTATGTTTAAATTTCGTAGTTTTTGACATAGCAGGTGATGGGAGACGAGGTTAAATGCTTTCGAAAAGTCTAAAAAAATGCAATCAATGAAATGCCCATCATCAAGACCGCAGAAAAGGTCATTTGTGAAAGAAATTAGCTGAGTTTCACAAGAAAAAGATTTTCGAAATCCGTGCTGACATGGTGAAATAAAGGAGTTATTTTCAAGAAATGTAACCAGGGTTGAGTAAATGATATGTTCAAACAGCTTGCAAGGGACACTAGTCAATGATATGGGGCGATAATTAAGGGGGTTTTTGTGTATCACTAGACTTGAAGAATGGTACAACTTTGCCAATTTTCCAATCGTCAGGTAAACATAAGAATTAAGTGATTGAATAAAAATTTCCGCAATAATAATGGAACAATATATGTCAATGTTTTTCAGAAATTTTGAGTTTATTCCATCAAACCGTGACGATGAGGAAAGCTTTAACTTGGCGATTAGTGGTATTATTCCAACCCAGTCTACTACTAGTGCTCGTATTGGAGTAAGTATTGCGGTACCGCAGGGACGTGAATCAGGATGTGGCTGACACGGTAGGAAAACTTTTTTGAATGCTTCATTAAGCAGAACGCAGCTTTCAGAATGGGCTACAACTGCGCCCTTTTCGTCAACTAGAGATATTAAATTTGTTTTTGTGCCACGAATGATGTTCCAGAACTTTTTGGTGTTCTGTTTAAGTGAAGAGGGAAGGGTATCATTGAAAAAGACACGTTTTGCGCTTCGTATAGCGTTTCGAAATTCTAAGTTGCAGCTACGATACGCGGACCACGTGGTGTTGTTAGTGCTCTGTCTTGCTTTGGGAAACATCCTTGTCGTTTTATTTAAGAGTCGTTTAAGGGCAATGTTGAACCACGGGGACCGATGATTGCGAGAAATGACTCGTAAAGGTATATACTTATTGATTAAGGAATGCACTTTGTCTTTGAACAGAGCCTAATTTGTTGTGAGAGTTCGTTCATAAAATGTGGCCATATAATCAATAAAAAATACATCTAAGTCTTTGCTACTCGACAAGAAGACAGCTTTTCGGTAATCACGGACGTACTTTTGCAAACCACGTGTTTTGTTTGTGCTCGCTTTAATAGAAAAATGTGTGAAACAGTGATCACTGTGCCCTGGCGTGCAAGCGAGTGAGCAAACAAGATCTGGTGAAGTGCTAAGGACTAGGTCAAGCACATTAGCACTCGTTATTGACATCCGGGTCGGTTGGGTCACAAGGTGTGAAAAATTAAAGGTTAAAGAAATAATGGCTTTATATACAACTATTTACATTACAGTAACCAAATACATGAGTACCAAGAAGGAAAAACTGCGAACTGCAGTTAGACGCTAGCTCTAAGTGCGTACAAATCACTCGAGTGACTCATACTCAGGGTAACTCTCCTATGCTCGGAGTGTACACAAACCGCTCGAGTGACGACGGCCCAAACCCTGTTCCCGCGTCAGGACCCGTCTAGTTGTCCGGTACACAGCTGTACCCTTAACTTCAGACGCGATCCTCAAGTTTACCTCTCAGTTAGGGGGCTCCTAAATCCCAATTTATCTTCAATGGTCGAGACTCCTTGTCTCACCAGGAACTGCCCAGGAACGCCCTTTTACGGCCTAGTTCGGCCTTATAACACCTCTGTCTCACTCTCTCTCTTGAGCACACCCCTCCAGCTGCCGTACATGCATGCGTAGGGGAGGGCCGAAATTCACGTGGACAGCTGTCACTCAGCCATCTGCCGAATAATCAGTTAAGGGTCACAGCTTACGGGTAAAAAGGCTGTACTACACACGCAGGCAAGCAAGCACGCGGCGGCGAGAACGCATACCGACTCGAACGTTTCAGAGCAGAGGGTATGGTTCACACGCAAGGAAGGAGTGTCTAGTCGCTCCCCTCGCGAGTGGACATTACTCCCGGCAAATTCCAGGGATGTGACGATGGAAAGTCCACCACCATCACGATATCGTTGCAATCACATTCGCAAGGTCAGTAATGCTGATGTTTTTTGTTCAAGGGTAAAACCTCATTGCTTGAGGGGGAAGGAGATGACATCTTTGTGAATAATCGTATAAGAAGGCAATTAAGAAGTGTTCAAAAAGCCTTCCAATCATAGACATTGATTTGGTCCGGCAAGAGAAAGGGGGCAGGAGGAAGAGAGAAAAGGCATACTGGTTTCAGCAAAAAAAGTAACACGGGTTTGGTTCCAATTGATGGAAAAGTAACATGTCGACAGGCAAAAGTTATACAAGCGAAGTAAGATGGAGGGAACATAATGTACGAGGTGATGAACCATGGGAGTCATGATGTCGTCAAGACCAGGACCAGATTTTCCATATAAATTTCTTGAGGCCAATTGTAATTCTTGCATCCTCATGTTGCCGTGGGTAGTTGGTCGCTGCACCGAAATAACCTGTATAATGCCAAGTTTAGTTGCAACCAGGGACCTAACCTATATTGTCGCGTATGCTTCGGCGCATTGGCCATATAGCCGCTATCCCCCTGGGTGTGTGCATGGACTGTGGTGGGTGTACAAAACGGGCCACCGAAGTTGACGGCAAAAAAATGTGCGTGCCTATGCTTTGATCGCCATATTGGATACCTTCGATTCTGGCTTGTGCTGACCTCACAATTTAGACGTGTCGCCTAATAAAGTCCCCCTTTCTGTGTGTCGCCAACTTGCGTCTCCATCTGCAACGACGCAACGCTGGTGGAGGGGCTTTCGAGGCCCAGCATAATTATTATTGGGTGTGTTTACAATCTAACCCTCCAATTTTTCTCCTATTGTCTTCGTATTCCCCATTTTTGGATGAACGTCGCGGGAAGAGATGACCGGGGCTCCCAGTAACTAAAGGTCTCCTGGGCCGATACCGCCAAGTCAGAACTTAAGCTGCAGGACTTAAGAACCACATCCGCTTCGATGCCAGCTAAAGTTTCTAATATTGCATCAAGAATCTGTTGCAGCTTAATACAAACACCACAGTCGGTGGTTGTAATGTCAGCCACCGCTATCAACTGCATCAGAGCTCAGCTTCATTTATAATCATCATCACAAACTCATCACCTGTAATCATCATTCACTGGCTACCGGAAAAAGACGAGACGTAGCTGCTCGGACTCGGAAAGCGCGAAGATGTTCTTCTTAGCCCTACTGCCAGATCGTGGCAATAAATTAAACCACTACGACCTCTAGAATACGGAGATCCATCGTCTTAAGAAGTGACATTTCGTGGTAGAGGGGCGGGATAGGTTCACCTGATGTCCAGTGGCGCTCGGTGACCGCGCCAAGCTAGTCCAGTACTCAGCCCAGATCACGTGCCTTCTCAGATGCTGAAGCACGCGTGGGCAGACGACTGCAAGGGCCCTCACCAGAGTTAGGTCCTCTACCAGACGATCTGAGGAGCACCAGGAGTCAAGGATTGCGTCGCGGGCACAGAAAACCAATGAAGCCCGTTATTGTATGATGTACCCACCCATCATCCCGAATACATCTCCTCCATTCTATGAGGATGCCTTCATGAATGTAGATGACTCGATCTACTACTAGAAACCACTGGCTCGATACAGCGAATGCACCACAAGCCACTGAAAGCAATTTTTTACTTTTCATTGGAAGGTACGGACCACCACTGGTTAGAGAAGCACGAGGCTTCACTGGCCTCATAGGAAATGTCCAAGGAGAGTCTGAGGTGTGCCTTCGCTGACCACTACAGGTGCCGACGGACTAAAAATCTGTTTCATTGCCGATACCAGGACTGTAACAAAGCTGTTACAAGCTTCTTGAAGACGTGCTGTGGCGGAGTATGCGCGCCGACCCGCATGCCCCTGAAGAAAAGAAGCAGCGCGCACGGACAAGGGGTGTGAGAATTCAGCGAGATATTCGGTGGTATTGTCCTCAATCCACCCACAACAGTATAGGGGTTCGTTTCCAAGGCGACAAACATCGAGCGAGCCTCGGCCGCCAAGAGTGATCGCTATCGCAGACTCACCACTTCCACGGCGATCTCACATTTAGAGACACAGTCGTCTACACACCATGTTGGCAGGAATCAATCCGGGAGACCATCCGTAATGTTGTGTGAGATAAGCTGCCGAAGATGACGGCTTTATAATTACCGGCTTCTATCCATCGTGCAGAGTATCCACGAAGGAGTGCAATGACTACTTGGCTCAGGCCGTCCAGTCTATGTCACACGTAAGCGCCCTGCCGGAAACTACGCCACCGTTACTAGCCAACCGCTCCTTTGTGCAGAGTATCCACGAATAAGTGCAATGACTTCTTGGCTCAGGCCGTCCAGTCTATGTCACACCTAAGCGCCCTGCGGGAACCTACGCCACCACTACTAGCAAACCGCAGTTGCTGGCTGCTGGACAAGGCGTTCGCACGCCACGATGAGCAAGCTTCTCCCCTTCGCGATACCAGCTATCCAGGCCGCCGCAGCGGTTCCCCTTGAAGATTTATCTACGTAAGACGGCTTACGATCGCCCACTTTGCTTCCACTGTGCTCAAGCCATACAGCTGTACCTCCGGTGTCCTTACCAACATCTCAGACCTCGTGGATTCCGCTCCAATGATCCACGTTCAAGCTATGGCCAGAAGCCACCAGATATCGTGAGGACTACCCATGACGCCCGTACGCGAAGCACCCCCCTGCAGTTCGCGGACCCCGCTCGCCGTCTCCATGCCTCGCCGCTTCACCTAACTATTGGACGATCGCGTGGTGAAAGTCTGTCTTCCTTTCTCACCAGGAAAACTAAGCCAACCTACATGTGGATGTGGTGTTGCCTACGTTAAAAACAAAGAAGAGCCTCCACGAACGCCGCAATAGAACAACTATAACACCCACCAGCGTCATGATGACCATGCCGTATCAAATAACCTTGACGTCCGGTCGACGGCCACAACGTGAGGGTTCTTGTGGACCCAAGGGTGGATTGTTTTGTTTTGGTGACGACGTTATCTTGTCCGTGGCGAGAAGCCATAATGAAGTGCAATGGTGCCAGTATATGCATGACCGGGGGTATACGCACCGCCCGCGTCAAAATCAACTATGAAGTCCGCCCCGGTAAATTACTCCGTCTGGAGAATTGCTGGAGCGATGTCCTCCTCGGCATTAACGTTCTGACCAACCTGCTTACCGATGATGAAGAAAAGGGGATGTTTCCTGACCTCCGTTTTTTAACAGCTAAGCTGTTGTTATTGTCCGTAAGTTCACCGTTGCAAGAAAATATGCCAAGAAACTGCCTAACGCTCGTGAGTGCGTTCCCCGCGGCCACCAAGGAGTCTCCAGCTCGCGCAGTGGTTTTAGCCCCCCCCCCCCAAAAAAAAAATGAAACTCCGCACTGTCATGCAGCGCAACCGAGCATTCTAAAATAATCTGCATCACTAATGCTAAAGGTGACAACACACCGTGCTTGGGAGAGGTCACCGCGGCCTCTGCATTCCCTGGAAGCCATTCTGGATAATTGGAGACGTAGCTGCGAGTGGGCCACACCTTCCTGAGACGACTCGCAGATCCCGCCACCGCTGCCTCGATTCGAAGAGAATAGGCGGTGAAAGTCTTCAATGCTGAGGATGACTTTGCATTCTCAACTCGCCCCGGCGAAGACGACGACCTCTTCGATGCATATGATGACAATCACTAGCACCGCAACTATGCAAATAAACAATGATACTGAAACTTTACTATGCGTCCGGCAATGCTCACTTACAGCAGCTTATCTATTCAAATCGTGCGCTTGAGTGCAAGCTTGCCTGAATTATTACTCGTTTTCGGCGATTCCTAGCCAAGTTCGGCACGTCCCTTCTGTGCGGCGGTCGTGAAGATCTCCGGAATCGCGGTGAGAAGGACACCAGTCCGTTAAGCGAACGTTAGTGTTTCTGGCGGAAAGATTTTACACTCAGGGTAATTTACACCCCGACGCCATTGCGCCTGCTTCCGGATTTTAGTCCCTAGCAGGTGGTGATGAGTTAACACTCGCAGGATATATGTATCCCGTAAGAATATTTAAAAAGTAGTTTTACGGTTCTGCCCTAACGAACATTCGTGGCGCGAATTTCGATTTCGGAGCAAATTGAGTGTTTTCAAATATTCCTAATATATGCTTCATATACATCCAATTGGTTTCTGCTAATAATTGCTACTGACTCCACTACACCAAAAAGCCAAATATAAAAATTTTGCCCGGCGCCACAGCTGAAATGACGACAATGATTTTTAAACTACACAAATTAGGGGCGGAAAGGCCAGGCAGGTGATGTCAACGCACACCCAAACTGTTTGTTCTTGATGCTTCAAATTTTAGGAGCACATTCCTACTAAGGTGTAGGGGCACAATATATCGGTATATCTTAAAATTACACTCCTTAGGGAAAAGCGCTAAATATTTTTTCGCAAATTTTTTTTTTCGCAGGTTCGTTGAGATATGGAACAGGTTTTTGCAGATATAAGTAACCCATGAAAAGTCTAAAGACTATATTTTACAGATTCTTT